>NC_091178.1:13960946-13998446 GCF_040958095.1 Procambarus clarkii
AGCTGACTTACGAGACGACAGCTGACTTATGAGATGATAGCTGACTTACGAGAGGCCAGCTGACTTACGAGACGACAGCTGACTTACGAGACGACAGCTGACTTACGTGACGACAGCTGACTTATGAGACGATAGCTGACTTACGTGACGACAGCTGACTTATGAGATGATAGCTGACTTACGAGAGGCCAGCTGACTTACGAGACGACAGCTGACTTACGAGACGACAGCTGACTTACGTGACGACAGCTGACTTATGAGACGATAGCTGACTTACGTGACGACAGATGACTTACGAGACGACAGATGACTTACAACGACAGCTGACATACAACGCCAGCTGACTTACGCGACGCCAGCGTAATATAATAAATGTAACCAAAGCCGTCAAAGATTGAGGAAAGATGTACACGTTCGTAAGTACTTGCGTAACTGCTTCGTGAATCTTTACCCTGGAGTGTAGCCTAACTGTTTCGTACCCATAGGACAAGGTTGGTAGGGTAATTTACCCAGCCCATCCTCCCATTTTAATATTTCTTTTTTGTAACTATATGGTCGATTGTTCCAATATATATATATATATATATATATATATATATATATATATATATATATATATATATATATATATATGTATATATATATATATAGATATATATATATATATATATATATATATATATATATATATATATATATATATATATATATATATATATATTGATTGATCTTTGACTTTGACTTTGAACAGGGACTTGATGAAATTAACGTCTAAATGACCCCTCACTTGCTCTGGTGCTCTTGGGAGGTGTTGATCTTTGGGGTATTTAAATACTCCGAAATTACCATCTCTTTTAAGGGTCTGAGCGGGTGGTGGAGAGGGTTAAGGCGTACCTGTTATGCCAGTTGCTGGAAGGCTTCTGTGCTGGCTAGGGTTCGAGTCTCCTGGTGGGAAAGTGTTCTAAAGTTGTATATATATATATATATATATATATATATATATATATATATATATATATATATATATATATATATATATATATATACAACTTTAGAACACTTTCCCACCAGGAGACTCGAACCCTAGCCAGCACAGAAGCCTTCCAGCAACTGGCATAACAGGTACGCCTTAACCCTCTCCACCACCCGCTCAGACCCTTAAAAGAGATGGTAATTTCGGAGTATTTAAATACCCCAAAGATCAACACCTCCCAAGAGCACCAGAGCAAGTGAGGGGTCATTTAGACGTTAATTTCATCAAGTCCCTGTTAATATGGGAAGACACAGTGTCTCTGCTTAAGGCACAACTCTCCTAAACACGAGAGTTAAGTATACAACTTTAGAACACTTTCCCACCAGGAGACTCGAACCCTAGCCAGCACAGAAGCCTTCCAGCAACTGGCATAACAGGTACGCCTTAACCCTCTCCACCACCCGCTCAGACCCTTAAAAGAGATGGTAATTTCGGAGTATTTAAATACCCCAAAGATCAACACCTCCCAAGAGCACCAGAGCAAGTGAGGGGTCATTTAGACGTTAATTTCATCAAGTCCCTGTTAATATGGGAAGACACAGTGTCTCTGCTTAAGGCACAACTCTCCTAATATATATATATATATATATATATATATATATATATATATATATATATATATATATATATATATATATATATATATATTGGAACAATATGAAACTTTATGTACTCATTTTTGTAGAATTCGGGAAGAATGAAGCTAAAAAAAAAAAACTTATTACTGTATACCAAAATGAAGTAAGAAATGCTCAAGACATAGACCAATGCCAGCCACAAATAGGAAAAAATAATACACAGCAAGCAAATTAAAAATACACGACATACAATTATGTAAAAAGAATTCCATAAAAAAAACTATTAAGCACTGCGAAAGGAATTTTATACAAGCAGAATGTTTCTGTTCGCAATATATGTTTCTGTTCGTGTGAAAATATCAATTATCGGGAAGATGTCCCGTCACACTGTTCTAAACACAACAAAAACAAGAATCATTCGTGTCCCGGGAATTCTCTGGCCTTCACACACCGACAAACATTGATTCACGTTGTAGCGAAACCTGGCACATACGAGTCTAATCACTCCTGGGCCCAGAATCGAACTCTTTGTTGAAGTCAATCGTTCCTCACCCGAGAGAAAAGCTGGCTCTCTCTCCAATTGGGTCGCGCGCCTCAATCTTTGACAATGTGGCATTTACGACTCGATAAACTGGTCATTTACCCACAGCTGGCTAAGAAAATATACATGACGCCACCGCAGAATCTTCAAAAAGATTAGTAAAGCGGCTAATTTTGTTTCTACAATTATTTACGAGGAAAAAAGCATAATTAAACCCTTAAAATGATCTAAAAATTCACAATAAAACCAAAGCACTTTAAAACCGTTAGTCTAGAAGATCTAGGAAATACCCTTAAGGCTTACAGATAAGTGAAAATGGACGCCAAATCACAGGAAGGTGTGTCACAGGATCTTCACGTGGGCGTGGCGAGGTCAGAAGAGCCTATACCCGGTATTCAATGCTTGTTCCGGACATGAGGGAATCAACCTGCAAGGACACTCTGATTCAACCAGACCAGGTAGCACTACCAGGAAGGATGAGCAGGGAAGACATGACGATGACGTGCAAAATAATAAGAGGAATCGATTAAATAAACAAGGCAATTACGTTCAAACTACGGAACAGGAAAACTAGGACATTCGATTTGAGGCAGGCGAGCCATAAACGTTCTCACGAACTTATTCTTAGAACAAATGATTAGAAAAAGTTTAATTGATGTAAACCCAATTCCCACCCTCAAAATCAGGCCAGCGAGAGATTCAATAATCCCAGGTGTTTAGCCGAACTTTGACCTGAGGGCAAAGAAATGACAATATCACCAATGAATTCTTTAGACTATATATATATATATATATATATATATATATATATATATATATATATAAATATATATATGCGAACAAGCCTGAATGGTCCCCAGGACTATATGCAACTTGTGATGGTCAAGCGGATTAAGGCGCCCTGTAGTTACCAGTTGCGTTGCTCCTGGGAGTATGGGTTCGAGTCACTTCTGGGGTGTGAGTTTTCAGTCGCATATAGTCCTGGGGACCATTCAGGCTTGCTCGCATTTGTGTGCCCCAAAGAATGAGGTGATTTGGTGAAATGCTATGCCCAAGATTACCATCCGAGTTGCCGGCGGGGAAGTGGTTCAAATAGCTTCGGCTATCACTTCCTTTTGTCCGGCCGTGATGGTCAAGCGGATTAAGGCACCCTGTAGTTACCAGTTGCGTTGCTCCTGGGAGTATGGGTTCGAGTCACTTCTGGGGTGTGAGTTTTCAGTCATATATATATATATATATATATATATATATATATATATATATATATATATATATATATATATATATATATATATCTGATGATTTAGGTCACATAAATAAGGGATTAATACACATAAATAAATAAGTTCACATAAATATATAATTTTGCGCTCTCAAGTTGAGAACAAGAATGGTAAAGAATGAGATATATCTCATTCGCTGAAATCGAAAAGCTCACGAATCATAAAATTAACAAAAGAAAAACAAAAATACTTTAATGTGAATAATGTCAATTTTTGTTAAATTCGTAAAATCTACGAACTGAGACAAAAAAATATTAAAAAGTGCCAAAAAAAAAGGTGTCAGGTGCGAGTATAGCATTGTTTACCACCATGACTGAGAGGTGTGTGTGTGTGTGTGTGTGTGTGTGTGTGTGTGTGTGTGTGTGTGTGTGTGTGTGTGTGTGTGTGTGTGTGTGTGTGTGTGTGTGTCATCTGCTCGAAAACACCTCAATGACGGGCCTGGTCTCGCCTGGGAAGCCCGGTCAAAACAAAAGGTTATCATAACAATAAAATAACTCACATATCCTAGCTTTCGAGTATTAAATATTTTTACGTGTATTATCACTATTAATTTCCCCGATATTAGTTACCAATTTCTTACCTCCGATGCTCAAAATATATTTTCTGAGAGCTTATGATACCTTGGAAATTGAGTGAGTGTGTGTGTGAGTGTGAGTGCGTGCTAGTGGGCTTGGTAATTAGCGAAGCAGGTGGCGTGCTCAATAAAGGTGTACGTCGGCATACTTACAGAGGCGTGAATGGGGCCGCCATTCTCATTAAGGCCGGCAGTGTTCCGCCTTGGTGGGTGGCAATGCACTCGCCAGGCGACGTCAATAGTCTACCACAATAGCCGAGGCCTGCATAGAAAACGGAGGATTCGGAGGGAGGATTGCTGGAGCCACCAAGCTCGACTCTCTCTCTCCCTGGATTTCAGTCTAATGGGAATGTGTCATTTTCTTGTGCGAGGCGTTATACAGCGCTGCTGCTGCTGCTGCTGCTGTTGCTGCCGTTGCTGTTGCTGGTGGTGCTGGTGGTTGTGGTAATGCTGCGTCCGACCGTTTAATGCTTCCCTAACTTCTCGGGGAGAAAATCCGCGCGCACCTATTCTGGTGCCAACAATGACTACTGCGTACTGAGTGAATAGGCAGACGCTGAATGTTGCTGCTTTGTCTCGCCCCCTTGCATGATTGTATACATACATCTATTCTGATTATATATATATATATATATATATATATATATATATATATATATATATATATATATATATATATATATATATATATATATATATATATATATATATTGGGTATGTAAACATAAGAATGAAAGTAACTACAGAAGGCCTATTAGCCAACATTTTCTCTTGCTGCTTCTATGTTGGTTCGGGGTCTTGAAATGGGTAGAATATAGATATGCGTTAATTGGATGTTGATTGTTTGTGTTGACTTTTTGATGTTTAGTGCCTCGTTGATGTCGAGTCTCCTGCTATCGCTGCATCATACATACAGATACATTGATAGTAGGAGACTCGACATCAGCGAGGCACTACACATCAAAAAGTCAACACTAGCAATCGACAGCCAATTAACGCATAACTATATCAGTTATTTGATGACTGATCAAATGCCCTGTTTTTTTCTAGGAACTGAGGGCCGGGTTTTCCGGGAACCCAGAACAACATAGGTTTGAGTCCTCATCACGGCTGCTACTGATTTTCTCATTAGGACTAATTAAACAATATATATCTAAATTACAATTTAGATTGGGATTTTCTTTGAAAAAAAAAGTCCTTGTCGATAACAATAGAGAAGCCATCTTGATAAAGATTCCTAGATAACACGAAATTTGCTTTTAAAAACCTGAGAAGCTCACCAAATCTGCCTCACTCCATCAACTTGGAAGACATATTGCAGTTAACAACAAAGGCGAGCGTCTGATCCCTACACTATACAATGACTTTTACTTCAAGACGAGAAATTTAATGCAAATCACATTAATAAAACCCCAGAACCGGTTTAATCTTCTAGTACGTTATTACGTTATCAAATTCAACAATTTCATCATCAACAGTAAAGGAAGAAAATCAGGAATCTCTTATCTGAACATCCTCCAGTATCTCCAGCCTTACAATCCTCACATATATATATATATATATATATATATATATATATATATATATATATATATATATATATATATATATATATATATATATATATATATATATATATATCCGTCAGACGCTCAAGTTAATCCTGGACCCGTTCCTTTGTAATCCAGGCAGGACTGGTCACTCGTCAGTTCTTCTTATGTAAAGTAAATACGTTTGGAAATTGGCTAAGTCAGTATGAACATGTAGCGCTGGGAAGGGGCCAGGAGGAGAGACTGAGAGCGCAAGAGACTCCTTCAACACTTTGCAACGTCCAGGCTAAATATTGGTTAACTTACACCTGGCTTGAAATAATAATTATTAGAAGAAAAACTGACAGTGTTGCCTCTAAGAACGTCAAGGGGAACGGTGGGGGGGGGGGGGGAGGGGGTGGTTACGAAAACTTTGTATTATGCATTATGTATTTATGTATGATGATATGTGTTTATGTGTATATATATATATATATATATATATATATATATATATATATATATATATATATATATATATATATATATATATATATATATATATATATCAAACAACTGAAAACTCACAACCCATTCAGGCTTGTTCGCATGTATGTATTATGTATGATGATATGTGTTTATGTGTATATATATATATATATATATATATATATATATATATATATATATATATATATATATATATATTTATATATATATATATATATATATATATATATATATATATATATATATATATATATATATATATATAAAACAACTGAAAACTCACAACCCATTCAGGCTTGTTCGCATATATATATATATATATATATATATATATATATATATATATATATATATATATATATATATATATATATATATATAAATATATATATATATATATATATATATATATATATATATATATATACAAATACCCAGTACTGTCGTAACCGTCAAGTCCTTCCTTGAGAACTCAGTCTTAGGCAATATTAAACGAATAAAATAATATTCTAAATAATACAGTAAAACGGCCTGACAGACGCAGAGATGGTGATGTCTGCTTCCTTGGCGCTCTGCTGGTGTTGTCTGCGTCCATGGCGCTCTGCAAGTGCCGCCTCTACACGAAACTACCCAGTCATTTAGAATTGATCTCCTACTGGTTATAAACCTAGGTTCGGGAATCAATTCTTCATCGCGTATGCTATCGCCCTCAGTGGCAAGGCTGTGATTCAATTTTTGAAACTGACTGAACAGCTAGAAGCCCTTCTGCTATCATAAGCAATATCTGCACATGATACTTGTGGGGAATACGAACCAACACCAGGGAAAGGGAGGGACGAGTCTTGGGGGGTGACGTGAACCAGGGAGAAGGGGGGGTGACGTGAACCAGGGAGAAGGGGGGGACGAGTATCGAGGATGACATCGAGCTCGGCCCGGCGCCCTCCGGTGACACAAAAAGATTAACGTTGATTGGCCGAGCAAGTGGACCATCATCCATTCACCTTTCCCGTTATGCGATCTTAAGGCGTGCGTCGTCGCATCGAGCGAGTTCATTAACTTAATGTTTAAGCCGTCTGCCATCTTCCTAGGTGGGAATAAATGACTCATGGGAGCAGAGAGGTCTGCTATTAGACGGCAGTTAAGACACTTTGTAAGATACGTATTACGGAGTGTGTGTGGGTCACCGAGTGCTTCCTTCCCCTTAAGACCGTTCTCGCGCACTAAAAAAAAAAAAAAAAAGTCGATAGACTCACCCTCGACACAATTAGACTCACCCTGGACACAGATAGACTCACCTTAGACACAAATAGACTCACCCTGGGCACAGACTCACCCTCGACACAGATATTATCAAGGCCAGAGGGCCACACTGCGTCAACCCCGAAGTAATTGAGAGATGTGCACACGTCCTCCAGTAGCCTCCTTGGCAGGCCTCGTCCAGGTCTACATTGATCAGGAAACTTGGCCACTTACCTGGAAAAAACCCAAGATTGTAGCTGATAAAATTTATACATTATAAATAAATATATATATATATATATATATATATATATATATATATATATATATATATATATATATATATATATATATATATATATATATATATATGTCGTACCTAGTAGCCAGAATGCACTTCTTTGCCTACTATGCAAGGCCCGATTTGCCTAATAAGCCAAGTTTTCATGAGTTAATTGTTTTTCGACAACCTAACCTACCTAACCTAACAACCCGTTCTCGCAAATTCGTAAAGTCAATATTGACTTATTAAATAAGTGCATAGGTGACATACTAAACATAATAGATACCCTTAAAAAGCTTCATAGAAAACACCGACCTTACCTAACTTTGTTAGTATCTTAAGATAAACATCTTATAGCTTCGTAATTACAATTGTCACTTAACCTATTATAGGTATAGGTTAAGTAATAATTGTAATTACGAAGCAATAAGATGCTTATCTTAAGATACTAACAAGGTTAGGTAAGGTCGGTGTTTTCTATGAAGCTTTTTAAGGGTATCTATTATGTTTAGTATATCACCTATGCACGTAGTTAATAAGTCAATATTGACTTTACGAATTTGCGAGAACGGGTTGAACCTAACCTAACCTACCTTTTTCGGCTACCTAACCTAACCTAGCCTATAACGATAGGTTAGGTTAGGTTAGGTAGGGTTGGTTAGGTTCGGTCATATATCTACGTTAATTTTAACTCCAATAAAAAAAAAATGACCTCATACATAATGAAATGGGTAGCTTTATCATTTCATAACAAAAAAATTAGAGAAAATATGTTAATTCATGAAAACTTGGCTTATTAGGCAAATCGGGCCTTGCGTAGTAGGCCGAGAAGTGCATTCTGGCTACTAGGTACGACATATATATATATATATATATATATATATATATATATATATATATATATATATATATATATATATATATATATGTATATATATATATATATAAATGTATATACATAGACGTAATGGACAATTAGATAGTAAAATTTGGTACTATTCACTTTATAAGAGTCAGAAAAATAAGCTAAAAAACAAACCTAAATATTCTTAGGCCTAGCATAGCACATATATTTACCATATTATGCCTCAGATAGCGTGAATTAGGCCTAGGATGAATAGGTAAGGTTAACTTTTCTTTGCCACGTCAGTACAAAAAACTATTCCGGTTTGTCCAAATTGAACAGTGCCGATTTCTACTTTCTAATTGCCTGTTACGTCAATAAATGTACGATGGGCCTCGTCGTTACTATAAGCACTGCCCCAACCAGAGGATTGGCTGTGTAAAAATAGAATTCTTTACTGTGGAGAAGCTACGAGCGTCTTAGCCTTGAATATTGCTGGAATAATGGTGATAATATTTTGTCTCTATTTGAAAAAAAAAACTATTAAAATAATTATTCCAAGGTAGGAGAGGTTTCGTGTGGTTAGGGAGGAAGGAGGAGGAAGAGGACGACGTGAGAGGTTTGGGGAGGGTAAAGAGGAGGGGAGGGGGTGTAAGAGAGAGGTAAGGGAATGTGTTAGGGAGGGGTCAGAGCAGGAGATCTCGGTGGGAGAGTGGAGGTGGGGGTGGGGGGTGAGAGAGTGGAGGTGGGGTGGGGGGAGAGAGGGGTGTAGGTGGGGTGGGGGGTGAGAGAGTGGTGCGACAGTGAGAGCACCTTCACTCAAGGCACCCAGCAGTGCCGGCACCCGTCATCTCCCGCACCTCTGGGCACTGTTTACCTGCCCGCTGCATATTTCATCCCCACACCCAGCCTGGATAAAGGCCGCCTTTGTGAAATGCGATTAAATATTTGCCAGAGCCATTCTTGATCGCGGCAAGCGCCCGGGGCCCCCATTGTGCGTCTCTTGTTCTTCATCAGCTAGAACAAACTCTAGAACAAACAGGTTTAATAATGGGTGCCAAGCTTGTGATCCCCAGGGTATGCGCTGGTGCCACTTCTCTTGCGCTCTTCCATTCACCTTGTGTTTACCTGTGCTGGCACTCAATGG
Organism: Procambarus clarkii; assembly: GCF_040958095.1. NCBI lineage: Eukaryota > Metazoa > Arthropoda > Malacostraca > Decapoda > Cambaridae > Procambarus > Procambarus clarkii. The sequence continues at coordinate 13,970,508 of NC_091178.1, forward strand.
TGATTGTGTTTATTTTGCTATTTTTCCTTTACGCTTCGCGATTGTTCTTCCCGGGGAAAAAATAAAAAAAAAGAGGTTAAAAAAAAGCCGTGTAAGGATTTGAACTCGAGAAAACGTTTTAGGAATTTTTCTTATTGAGATTTGTTGAGTTCAGCGCGTCTGAAGAATTAACTTAACACCTTTTGTGATGTATTAGTTGAATTGGTTTTAATGAGCGCGCGGCGAGGAGGGTGGATGAGGGGGGGGTTGGGGGAGGTGACGGGGGAGGAGGTTTGGTGGGGAGGAGGTGTGGGGGAGAGTAGGGGAAGGAAAGGAAGGAAGGAGGGGACATGGGGTGTTCTTGGAGGGATGCTGACTTAGGGGTTTGAAGGTGAGGAGAGTGGGGGAGGGGAAGGGTTGTTGACCTGGGGTTGAGGGGAAGAGAGAGGGGGAGGAAGGGGGGGAAGGGGGAAAGGGGGGTGGGAGGTTTGTTGACGTGGAAGGGGGGTGGAGGATGGTCTGGCTCCTCTCTACTTAGCAACATTCTGACGATCACTCGCGAGCGTATAGTTACTTATCAGACTGTGGTGGGCGGCAGTACGCACACGAAGCAATCGGCGGCTCGTCCACCAGTTACGCAAGGACTTAACAAGCGGGGGGGGGGGAAACAAATTTGCGTGTTCGAGAGGGAGTTGAGTACAGTGTTTGGCAGTGAATCGAGTTCACTGATCGACAGGGAGTCGAACATGCACAATGACCGACAGGGAGTCGAGTACAACACCGGGAGCATTATCAAAATATTAAAGGCGAGAGGATATGTTATTCCACCACAAGATTAAAATCATTTTCTGTTTTGGGTCCTCTGGTAGGTTAGGATAAGGTCACCTTATATTGACCATTTTCTTGACGTTGGTAAACTTTAGGAGGACGGGTTGTTCACCCTCACCAAGCAAACATTGAATCATAAATTAGAATCGTTAACGAGATTTGAATTAGAGTCAAAAGGCATCGTAAACACCGCTTCCATTCCACATAATATATATATATATATATATATATATATATATATATATATATATATATATATATATATATATATAAATAAAAGCACGCGACGAAACTACAACGTTGCTACAACATTCGAACAAGTTGTAACAACGTTCTAATACGTCATAAAAAAGTAATAAAAAGATGTAACGACTTTATTACAAGTTGTAACAAGCGGAAAATAGGGAGAGTTACGTTGTGTTTTTACAGGGATAATCCAACTCCACTTAAAGGGCCAATGTCCTTTACTACATCATAAAATGCAGATGATATCTTGCCAGAAAAGTTCTATATACTACACTGGAAGCGTGATATACACTGAAATATGGTGCAGACTTTCCATAGAGTTTCAAGAAAACAAGTATCAAAAATCACCTTTGCATGGATACCATTTCACATAAATAAAATCCATCATAATTACACAGACATTGCAGTCAATTTGGCACGTAACAAGGATAAAGTTTAATATCCCAATCTCTAGTCAAGACTATAATGTTCCAAACACTCAGGTCTGATAGGAGAGAAATTACAGACTCCCAACGACCTGAAAGCACCAGTATAAAAAGCTACGATTTGTTCAGACCTGAAACTTATGTTTATGGGCAGCACAAAACGTCGACCAGACTGTGCGACACAGTGGTTGCCAGGATCAGGTTGGGTTACCGTTACCTGTAGCAGGTGGATACAGGTGACGGATCTCCCAATCCTGAGCACTCCAGGTGCAAACTCTGTAAGCAGGAACTGCGACATGATCTCCTACACAACATCACCGAATGCCCAGTAATTAGACCCGCCGGCATACGGTATCTGGAGCTTTGTAATCACTTTATTAACTCTGGTGTTCTTGAGGAAATCCTCACAATGCTCCCAGAGGGGGAACTGAATTACTAAAGTTTCTTACACTTGATCAAAACCGATACCAATAACCAATACACTTTTTATAATTAGTGAGCGAGAAAGAATACAAGAGAGTGTAGAGCAGAGAGAGAGAAAGAGAGAGAGAGAGAGAGAGTGAGAGAGAGAGAGAGAGAGAGAGAGAGAGAGAGAGAGAGAGAGAGAGAGAGAGAGAGAGAGAGAGAGAGAGAGAGAGAGAGAGAGAGAGAGAGAGAGGGAGAGAGAGACAAGAGAGACAAACAGACAGACAGACAGGCAGACAGACAGACAGACAGACAGACAGACAGGCAGACAGACAGACAGACAGACAGACAGATAGACACAGGGACTGACAGAAACAGATAAGAAAGACAGAGAGAAAGACAGAGAAAGAGATAGAGATATACAGACTGAAAAACAGAGAGCAAATCTCAGCTAGGGAGCGAGTGTAAGAGAGCTCTCTCTCTCTGTCCCCCCTCTCTCTCTCTCTCTCTCTCTCTCTCTCTCTCTCTCTCTCTCTCTCTCTCTCTCTCTCTCTCTCTCTCTCTCTCTCTCTCCCCCTCTCTCTCTCTCTCTCCCCCCCTCTCTCTCTCTCCCCCCGCCCTCTCCCCCCCCTCTCTCTCTAAAACAGATGCTCTAGAGGCGTCAAACAGCGCACCGCCCCTTCGTGAGGACCCATGAATTATGCCGCGTGAGAAAACTAATCCAGAGGAAGAATGGTTGAGTACACGGGAAGGTAAACACCTGTCTCGGCTCTTCTCCTTGATGGCCCTGCACAAGGTGAGGGAGAGGAGGAGCAGGGAGAGAGGTGAGGGGGAGGTGGAGGAGCAGGGAGAGAGGTGAGGGAGAGGTGGAGGAGCAGGGAGAGAGGTGAGGGGGAGGAGGAGGAGCAGGGAGAGAGGTGAGGGAGAGGTGGAGGAGCAGGGAGAGAGGTGAGGGGGAGGAGGAGGAGCAGGGAGAGAGGTGATTGAGAGGAGCAGGAGCAGGGAGAGAGGTGAGGGAGAGGAGCAGGAGCAGGGAGAGAGGTGAGGGGGAGGAGGAGGAGCAGGGAGAGAGGTGAGGGAGAGGAGGAGGAGCAGGGAGAGAGGTGAGGGGGAGGAGGAGGAGCAGGGAGAGAGGTGAGGGAGAGGAAGAGGAGCAGGGAGAGAGGTGAGGGAGAGGTGGAGGAGCAGGGAGAGAGGTGAGGGAGAGGTGGAGGAGCAGGGAGAGAGGTGAGGGAGAGAAAGAGGAGCAGGGAGAGAGGTGAGGGAGAGGTGGAGGAGCAGGGAGAGAGGTGAGGGAGAGGAGCAGGAGCAGGGAGAGAGGTGAGGGAGAGGAGCAGGAGCAGGGAGAGAGGTGAGGGGGAGGAGGAGGAGCAGGGAGAGAGGTGAGGGAGAGGAGGAGGAGCAGGGAGAGAGGTGAGGGGGAGGAGGAGGAGCAGGGAGAGAGGTGAGGGAGAGGTGGAGGAGCAGGGAGAGAGGAGAGGGGGAGGAGGAGGAGCAGGGAGAGAGGTGAGGGAGAGGTGGAGGAGCAGGGAGAGAGGTGAGGGGGAGGAGGAGGAGCAGGGAGAGAGGTGATTGAGAGGAGCAGGAGCAGGGAGAGAGGTGAGGGAGAGGAGCAGGAGCAGGGAGAGAGGTGAGGGGGAGGAGGAGGAGCAGGGAGAGAGGTGAGGGAGAGGAGGAGGAGCAGGGAGAGAGGTGAGGGGGAGGAGGAGGAGCAGGGAGAGAGGTGAGGGAGAGGAAGAGGAGCAGGGAGAGAGGTGAGGGAGAGGAAGAGGAGCAGGGAGAGAGGTGAGGGAGAGGTGGAGGAGCAGGGAGAGAGGTGAGGGAGAGGTGGAGGAGCAGGGAGAGAGGTGAGGGAGAGGAAGAGGAGCAGGGAGAGAGGTGAGGGAGAGGTAGAGGAGCAGGGAGAGAGGTGAGGGAGAGGAGGAGGAGCAGGGAGAGAGGTGAGGGAGAGGTGGAGGAGCAGGGAGAGAGGTGAGGGAGAGGAAGAGGAGCAGGGAGAGAGGTGAGGGAGAGGAGCAGGGAGAGAGGTGGGGGAGAGGAGGGAGAGCCAGAGGAAGTGAAACAGGAAGAAAAGCAGGATTAGTAGGACGAGGAGAGGACAAGAAGCAGAATGAGAGGGGGTGAACGAGGAAGGATTAAATGTATATTGGGTAAGAACGGACGAAGGAAGAAGTGGAAGAGGAATGGAGGAGGGAAAGGAGAATGGCCAGGAGAGGAAGGAAGTGAATGACTCCAAGAAGAGGAGGGGAAACGGGAGAGGGTGAGAGAAAGTGGAGATAGGAAAGATGAAAGACAAGGATAAGCAAAAGAAATAATCTAGGAGATAACGCAAAGGAGAAGGAACAAGTAAGGGGGAGAGTAAAGAAAGAGGCAGCGAGTGTGTGCGGGCACGGGAATAGAGAAAATGTGTGCGATAACTACACACACACACACACACACACACACACACACACACACACACACACACACATAGGCGACCAATGGTGCGGTGGTCACGGTACTGTGTACGTTTGGGGGGTAATCCTGGGCGTCATGGGTTCGAATCCTGGTCGGCTCATTTAGTTCTAAGGCGCCGGTGGCTGTGTGGATAGCACGCTGGTCACGTGATCCTGTGGCCCGGGTTCGATTCTCGGCGCCGGCAACAAACGATGGGCAGAGTTTCTTTCACCCTGTTGGTCCTGTTACCTAGCAGTAAATAGGTACCTGGGAGTTAGACAGCTGTTACGGAGCTGCTTCCTGAGTGTGTGTGGGGGGGGGGGAATAAATAAATAAAAAATATGAAATAATGGTTAGTAACAGCTGATTGACAGTTGAGAGGCGGGCCGAAAGAGCAAAGCTCAACCCCCCCGCAAGCATAACTAGGTGAATACAACTAGGTGAATACAACTAGGTGAATACAACTAGGTGAATACAACTAGGTAAATACACACACACAAGTACATTTGGTTCAGCGCCACTTTCATCGCACACATAATTAATAAAATGAAAGAACTTCTAAGGTCGGCAAAATGCTTTTGCAAGTTAAGGAAAGAGTTTGCAACACGAAATGTAATATAATTTGCATGCAGGTTCTGCAACACTGCAACACTGCCGCCGTGATGTCAAGAGAGAGACCGTCGCGCCGCAAGTGAAGCAAAACAAATGTTCAGTTTTATTGAAAATATTACAAGTAAAAAGAAACAAAAGTTAATGCTGTTCAAGAAAGCTTGTGGTCGTATATACGGAGCTAGCCCGCACGCACGCACGCACGGAGCCAGCCAGCCCGCACCCACGCACGCACGGATGGAGTCAGCCAGCCCGCACGAACGCACACACGCACGCGCGCACACACTTCGTCTAACCAGAAACAAGGGCCACCAACCTAAACAGTTTACCTTATCAAGTGCTTATTCAATCGAGAAACCGTCAGTATTACGGAGCTTTTAATTCCATTAGAGCATTGAATATTTGACGCTATTAAAACCAGCATCCAAATTGCCTTGTATATAACCTGTTGGTTTTTCAGGACAAAAAAAAAACAATTCTTCATTAAGCATACTGACAAGGGACATTAAGATGGCGGTCACTAATGGCATTACTAACCGCTGAACATTTACCCAATGGATGTATTAATCTCAAATAAAAATTGCTGTCGTAGGAGCGCGCTGGGTAAAATTTAAGGCAGTAACCCCAGCGTCTGCTCGTTTACAGCGGGACCCCCGCTATTGTCAACCCTTATGAGATTTCTATGTAAATTGGCGGCTGGTATTTGCACTTGAAAAGACCTACAGGAAAAGGTTCAGCAGGGAAAAAGAAGGATCAGAATGCCGGGAAGACGGACCCCGGGGGTAAGGAAGAGAGGGAGAGGTGGGGAGTCGAAGGCCATGACTGGAACCCAGCTTGTTGGCGATGCACGTTATGGAAATCTAATCCTTTGTGCCTTCTGGAAAGCCCCCTTTATCGACGGCATCGGAAACCCCTCTTGTTTGATCAGCGATGACTCTGAGATGGGAACTAAAACTTAGATTTTACCTTCAGAGTCGATGTTAATCTCATTCTTGCCTCCAAAAAAGAGGGGTCTCTGGCTCTTTTATATATATAATCCGTCGGTTGCAGCGGTTGAGAACGGAACGATGCAGGGGGAGTGTAGCGAGCCTTGGAGAGGTCTTAGATGGTCATCACGGTGTTGAAAAATGTATAATCAAACTATAAGGCGGAGAAAATTGTCTTCTCTGAATACAGTCGTTTCTGTTAGTCGACTACCCCGCTGGTGAATATATTGCAGTGTGAGGGGGAGGGGCACGAGGCCCTGCGGGGGGTGGGGGGTCGAGAGGGTTCAGTGGAGTGAGGGGTCGAGCCTGTGTGTGGGGGGTTGGAGAGGAGGTCGACATGGGTCACAGGAGGCGAGGGTGGAAGGTGGGGTTCAAAACAAGGGAGGCTGGATGGTCGAGGTGGCAGAAGGAATCAGATTATAAGTTTAGTATATCACTGTCGTAGACCATTAGACTCATCGAGGGCATAGTGGCACTAACTGTCCCTTTTCCTAGATGAAGCCCACAACAACCGGGGCTAATTCCAAGGTATTTATTTGCTGTTAGGTGAACAGTGGCATGAGGTGAAGGAAAATGTACCCCCCACCCAAACGTCTTCCTACTACGCGAGAATCAATCACTGGGAGTCTTGGCCTGTTAGCAAACTGTATTGAACAAACAATGATCATTAATTTCATAATGTTTTCTGAATTTAAGGTTAACCCTTGAACTGGTGAAGGGGACTTAGCAACTAGAAGCAGTCACCACCACCACCACCACCACTATCATCATCATTACCACCATTTACCACCACCACCACTACCATACCCCACCATGTGCCCACGCACCACACCCCACCATGACCAACAAAACTCAGCTTTCACCTCTCCTCGCCTTCTACCACAAACATGGTCCACTCTCCATACTAAACAAGAACTCTTAAATTATCTCATGAGAAACACTAACATAAATTGTCTCTCTCATCCCCCACCTCATAACCCACAACGATACTCATCTCGCCCAAGACCTCAACCATCCCAGTTAACACTTTGACTGCTAACTTGAGAATCAAATGTTTTTTATATACTTTTTTATCCTTTCGCTATCCATACAAGAGTCGATAACCCAACTTAGTCAAATTTAACCTACATAATATCAATATGGCTGGGTTCAGAGACATTTAATGCCAAGCCACAGTAAATCAGAAAGGTGGGAATCTTGTGTGTTACCGGTTATACTGTGGCCTCTACCGGGGCGAGGAACCTGAAGCCCACTCTGTCGGACCCAAGGGCAGGTCGGGAGACAACAAAGTGGAAGCTCTTTTACATGAGAATACAGACTTGAAGGTCCCGGACCGGCTCTGTTGTTGGCGTGGAGTTAGTGCCGGAGGAAGGAGGGGGGTGATGGAGGAGGAAGATGGAATAGGAGAGTGATGGAGAAAGGTGATGAGTGAGTAGGAAGGATGTAGGAAGAAGGTGGGGTAGTGGAGGAAGAGGTGGAGCGTGATACAGATGGGTGGTGATGGAGGAGGCGTTGGATACAAGAAGGGTGATGGAGAAGAGAAGTTGACGAAAATGGAAGACGGTAGATGGATCGTAAGAGAGTCGGGTGGAGAGACCAAGGATAGAAAGGAAGAGAGATAGAGACTATCGGATCACAAAGGAAAAGAACGGAACGGACATAGGCAGGTCATGGTTGGCCTAAGTTAAATGCTTTAAGAAATATTAGCAATGGTGGCAGAGTATGGGATAGATAAGGAGGGAGGGAGGGGGGGGGGATAGACAGACTGTCCCGGGCATTGCCGGCTACCCCTTCTAGAATATATATTTATATATATATATATATATATATATATATATATATATATATATATATATATATATATATATACATATATATATATATATATATATATATATATATATATATATATATAAATATATATATATATATAAATATATATATATATATATATATATATATATATATATATATATATATATATATATATATATATATATATATATATAAAATCCCCATCACACAGGATGGTTAGTCATACAGGGCCATGTGATCTGCACTGGCAATATCTGGGTGCATTATAAGAATATCCTTAAGAACACCAAAGTTAATAAAGTGATTGCAAAGCTCCTGCTGCCTCATGCCGGAGGGTCTGGAGGGTCTAATATCTGGCCATTCGGTAAACAACTCTGCGAGCAGTTCCTGCTCACAGAGTTTGCACCTGGAGTGCTCAACATCGGAAGATCCGTCACCTGCAGCCACTTGCCACAGGTAACGGTAACTCAACATTATCCTGGCAACCACTGTGTCGCACAGTCTGGTCGACGTTGTGTGTTACCCATACACATAGGTTTCAGATTCAAACAATTCCTTTCCTATCTACTGACGAAATCACAGAACTACTTCGCTGCTGACGATAAAGACTGCTCCATTTCTCTCTCCTGACGAAGGAAAACGACCACAACAAAACTGCACCACCCAGGTGGCAGCAGGTAGGGGTGCACCTCTACCTTACAGCAGATAATAATAAAAAAATGCTTCTTAACACCCTCTTGTTGGAGTTCAAACCCAAAACCTCAAAAGACGGAACTAGCAAAGCTACCCCTCACCCTCCATTATCCTCCCCCTTTTCACCCTTACTTCTATATCCTTTCCCCTACCCCTCTCCACCACCCTCCACGAGTTCCCGTTCAGACCTTTCCATGAGTCCACACGGGAAGGCAACTTAATTTAAAAAATATATATAAAAAATGCTAAATGATTCTACAAACTCTGCTATATACAACCTGCCCTGCAGCCCATGAAGGAGTGCGGCCCTAAATACCAAGGTTCAGAGAGGAGGAATTAGAGGCCAGTGAGGGCCAGGGAGGGCCAGGGAGGGCCTGGGAGGGAACAGGGAGAGACCAGGGAAGAGAGGAGTGAGGAGGCCATATATTGTGTGAAACAAGACACTGCTTTATGGCACTGGAGAGTGCCATTGTGGCGGGCCTGAGTTAGGAGCACCATAGGCACGCACACCAGAGCGGGTAATGGAGGGTCAAGGGCAGGAGAATGGAAGAGACGGGGAGCTAAACATCTGAGTAAAATGAATAGGAGGAAATTATATATATATATATATATATATATGCAAACAAGCCTGAATGGTCCCCAGGACTATATACAACTGAAAACTCACACCCCAGAAGTGACTCGAACCCATACTCCCACAACTGGTATGTACAGGGACGCCTTAATCCGCTTGACCATCACGACCGGACATAAGGAAGTGATAGCCGAGGCTGTATGAACCACTTCCCCGCCGGCACTCGGATGGTAATCTTGGGCATAGCATTTTATCAAATCACCTCATTCTTTGGGGCACACGTGAGGAACACAAATGCAAACAAGCCTGAATGGTCCCCAGGACTATATACAACTGAAAACTCACACCCCAGAAGTGACTCGAACCCATACTCCCACAACTGGTATGTACAGGGACGCCTTAATCCGCTTGACCATCACGACCGGACATAAGGAAGTGATAGCCGAGGCTGTATGAACCACTTCCCCGCCGGCACTCGGATGGTAATCTTGGGCATAGCATTTTATCAAATCACCTCATTCTTTGGGGCACACGTGAGGAACACAAATGCAAACAAGCCTGAATGGTCCCCAGGACTATATACAACTGAAAACTCACACCCCAGAAGTGACTCGAACCCATACTCCCACAACTGGTATGTACAGGGACGCCTTAATCCGCTTGACCATCACGACCGGACATAAGGAAGTGATAGCCGAGGCTGTATGAACCACTTCCCCGCCGGCACTCGGATGGTAATCTTGGGCATAGCATTTTATCAAATCACCTCATTCTTTGGGGCACACGTGAGGAACACAAATGCAAACAAGCCTGAATGGTCCCCAGGACTATATACAACTGAAAACTCACACCCCAGAAGTGACTCGAACCCATACTCCCACAACTGGTATGTACAGGGACGCCTTAATCCGCTTGACCATCACGACCGGACATAAGGAAGTGATAGCCGAGGCTGTAAGAACCACTTCCCCGCCGGCACTCGGATGGTAATCTTGGGCATAGCATTTTATCAAATCACCTCATTCTTTGGGGCACACGTGAGGAACACAAATGCAAACAAGCCTGAATGGTCCCCAGGACTATATACAACTGAAAACTCACACCCCAGAAGTGACTCGAACCCATACTCCCACAACTGGTATGTACAGGGACGCCTTAATCCGCTTGACCATCACGACCGGACATACAGCCTCGGCTATCACTTCCTTATGTCCGGTCGTGATGGTCAAGCGGATTAAGGCGTCCCTGTACATACCAGTTGTGGGAGTATGGGTTCGAGTCACTTCTGGGGTGTGAGTTTTCAGTTGTATATAGTCCTGGGGACCATTCAGGCTTGTTTGCATTTGTGTTCCTCACGTGTGCCCCAAAGAATGAGGTGATTTGATAAAATGCTATGCCCAAGATTACCATCCGAGTGCCGGCGGGGAAGTGGTTCATACAGCCTCGGCTATCACTTCCTTATGTCCGGTCGTGATGGTCAAGCGGATTAAGGCGTCCCTGTACATACCAGTTGTGGGAGTATGGGTTCGAGTCACTTCTGGGGTGTGAGTTTTCAGTTGTATATAGTCCTGGGGACCATTCAGGCTTGTTTGCATTTGTGTTCCTCACGTGTGCCCCAAAGAATGAGGTGATTTGATAAAATGCTATGCCCAAGATTACCATCCGAGTGCCGGCGGGGAAGTGGTTCATACAGCCTCGGCTATCACTTCCTTATGTCCGGTCGTGATGGTCAAGCGGATTAAGGCGTCCCTGTACATACCAGTTGTGGGAGTATGGGTTCGAGTCACTTCTGGGGTGTGAGTTTTCAGTTGTATATAGTCCTGGGGACCATTCAGGCTTGTTTGCATTTGTGTTCCTCACGTGTGCCCCAAAGAATGAGGTGATTTGATAAAATGCTATGCCCAAGATTACCATCCGAGTGCCGGCGGGGAAGTGGTTCATACAGCCTCGGCTATCACTTCCTTATGTCCGGTCGTGATGGTCAAGCGGATTAAGGCGTCCCTGTACATACCAGTTGTGGGAGTATGGGTTCGAGTCACTTCTGGGGTGTGAGTTTTCAGTTGTATATAGTCCTGGGGACCATTCAGGCTTGTTTGCATTTGTGTTCCTCACGTGTGCCCCAAAGAATGAGGTGATTTGATAAAATGCTATGCCCAAGATTACCATCCGAGTGCCGGCGGGGAAGTGGTTCATACAGCCTCGGCTATCACTTCCTTATGTCCGGTCGTGATGGTCAAGCGGATTAAGGCGTCCCTGTACATACCAGTTGTGGGAGTATGGGTTCGAGTCACTTCTGGGGTGTGAGTTTTCAGTTATATATATATATATATATATATATATATATATATATATATATATATATATATATATATATATATATATATATATTTATATATGACAGTGTCAGACCACGGAGGAAAATTGAAACAGGAATTTCCTTAAGTACTTTCGTATATTAATACATCTTCAAAAGGAGTGAGTGACTCCTTTTGAAGATGTATTAATATACGAAAGTACTTAAGGAAATTCCTGTTTCAATTTTCCTCCGTGGTCTGACACTGTCACATTTTTAATCACGTGTTTATTTTCGGGATTTACACACACACACACACACATATATATATATATATATATATATATATATATATATATATATATATATATATATATATATATATAATATATTTTTTTTTCTGGTCTTTTCTCGCCTGTTCCCATTCGCATTGCCTCACACCTGCCTTCATCGAAACCCAGTAACCATTTTTAGACCAACACTGCAGCTTGTCTAAATCATCATGAGTATTTTATAATCCTCATCTAGCATGACTCTTCTCACTGATGTTGTATCATCTGCAAAAAGTCAACATGAAAAATAGTATAGGCCCCAGAAACGATCCCTGAAGAACTCCACTTGACTTACTTACTTGACTCCAGTCCGTCTTATCGCCCTTCACTTATAATAATAATAATAATAATAATTTTTATTTAGGCAAAGGTACATACATAAAGAGATTTTACAAAGTTTGTTGGCTTTATAGATAGAGTTAGTACATACAATGCCTAAAGCCACTATTACGCAAAGCGTTTCGGGCAGCTTCGACTTCGTCTCTAACTTCTAACTTCTAACTTCTCTAACAGCTTCGGACTTCGTCTCTAACACTTGGATGTTACTCTCTCTCTCTCTTAGCACAGGTCAGTGCCCTTCAATTTACTCCCGCCTGCCTCTCGAGTGTATGTAGTAGTCTCTTGTGTGGGACTGTGTTAGATGCTTTTTTTTTTTTTTGGTAATACAGATATAAGAATCTGACTTTCTGACTCGTATATCTCAAGGATGCAGCCTGTAGCAGCTGTCTATCTCCTAGCTGCCTATTTACTGTTAGGTGAGCATGAGCATCCGGTGACGGAAACTCTGCCCATTGGTTTCTGTCTCAGCCGGGAATCGAATCCAGGCCCTTAGGACAACAACTTCCGAGCCCTGTCAGCTCGGCTGTGTGTGTGTGTGTGTGTGTGTGTGTGTGTGTGTGTGTGTGTGTGTGTGTGTGTGTGTGTGTGTGTGTGTATGTGTGTGAGTGTATGTGTGTGTGTGTGTGCATGTGTGTGTGTGTGTGTGTGTGTGTGTGTGTGTGTGTGTGTGTGTGTATGTATGTGTGTGTGTGTGTGTGTGTGTGTGTGTGTGTGTGTGTGTGTGTGTGTGTGTGTGTACTCACCTATTTGTACTCACCTATTTGTGGTTGCGGGGGTTGAGCTTTGGCTCTTTGATCCTTTGGAAAGAGTTCTTTTGGCTCTTTCAGTGAGTGTGAGTGTGTGTGTGCCTGTCTGGGCCCCGCTTCCACCAACACCTTAAACACTCCTCTATGGTCTCAGCCACATCAAACTGGTCCTCGCCCCACAAAACTTAGACTGGAACCTCTCAATCAAGTTTATCAGCGTGTTCCCCCCCACCCATCCACCAATTTCTCGTTGGTACAGTCGACAATCATATGCTAATAATGCTTTATGTGGCCTCTAAGGGAACGGCGTGGGCGAGTACAGGCAGTCATGGCTTGGCTGGAGCATTAACAAAATGGGAGTCACAACAATTTATACAGAATTTAAATGTGGAAAGGAAATCTGGGGCCGCCCCTTTGTCGGTATGTAAATTAGCATCGGGTTATGTTCGGGTATTGTAAGAAATCAGATGGGTATATGTCCCTGTAAATCCTATGATATAATGGGGGAAAAAGTTCCATGAAGCACGATACGAGAGAGAGAGAGACCGGCCGCCCTCTCCTGTGGTTGAACTGTCTTAAAAGACGAGGCCATATAGAAACCACTGGCCAGATTCACGCAGTAGTTACGCAAGTACTTACGAACCTGTACATCTTTTCTCAATCCTTGGCGGATTTGTTCACAATTATTAAACAGTTAATGAGCACCGAAGCACCAGAAGGCTGTTTATAACAATAGCAACAGTTGATTGGGAAGTTTTCATGCTTGTAAACTGATTAATAAATGTAACCAAAGCCGTCAAAGATTGAGGAAAGATGAACACGTTCGTAAATACTAGCGTAACTGCTTCGTGAATCTGGCCCCACGGTTGGAAGATGGTTGTTGCCCGGCAGGGAATCCAGCTGTGACAGAAGCTGTGTGTTGTTAGCTGTTTTGCGATTAAATTGCCTATAGTGTTTTAGGGTAGGGATGTGGCAAGTGTTTGGACTAGTCTAGGAATCGAGTTCGGTGATTGATAGTGTCGAGCTTCGGGCTTAGCGAGGAAAAAGCTGAATCTCTCGACATCTGCGAGCATATGCAGGTTATATCTACTCCCACAAGAGGCGATCTCAGAAAGATCCATCGACAAACGTATATTTATATACAAGGTCGCGTTCCAATACCCGCGCGCGTACACACAAGCAGAGTCTTACAGGGTTCTGTACTTGGACCCATCATGTTTCTGATAAATGTAAACGATCTTCCAGAGGGTATAGACTCATTCCTCTCAATGTTTGTTGATGATGCAAAAATTATGAGAAGAATCAAGACAGATGAAGACGGATAGAGACTATAGGACGACCTGGACAAACTGGAGGAATGGTCTAGTAAATGGCTACTAAAGTTGAACTCAGGAAGGCTAAGGAAGAAGGAGGCTGAACGCAAGGTACCATCTGGGAGGTGAAATCCTGCAAGAGTTAAATAGAGAGAAAGATCTGGGGGTTGATATCACACCGAACCTGTCCCCAGAAGCCCACATCGAAAGGATATCATCAGCGACATATGCTAGATTGGTCAACATAAGAACTGACTTTAGAAACTTGTGTAAGAAATCGTTCAGGACCTTGTTGTATACCACTTATGTCAGACCAGTTTTGGAGTATCCATCTGCAGACTGGAGTCCATACCTAGTTAAACACAAGGCAAAGATAGAGAAGATTCAGAGGTATGTCACCAGACTAGTCCTAGAACTGAGAGGTACGAGCTACGAGGAAAGGCTATGGGAGCAAAACCTCACGTCCCTGGAAGACAGAAGAGTAAGGGAAGACATGATCACCACATACAAAATTCTCAGGGGAAATTGACAGGGTGGACAAAGAAACTATTTAGCAAGGGTGGAACACGAACAAGGGAACACAATGAGTGCCCAAATTAGCCTCATAGACATAAGAATTGTTTTGTTCAGTGTCAGAGTAGTTAACAAATGGAATGCATTAGTGATGTGGTGGAGGCAGACTTCATACTCAGTTTCAAATGTAGAAATAATAGAGCACAATAGGCTCCAGAACATGTACTCCAGTTGATTGACAGTTGAGAGGTGGGACCAAAGAGCCAGAGCTCAACCCCCGCAAGCACAATTAGGTGAGTACAATTAGGTGAGTACACACACACACACTGCACGCAAGCACGCACAATTCGACGTTCATGGCGAGTCTATTGCTGCAGACGACACACAAGACAGCAAAGCCAATAGCAAACGGTATCCTCCGAGTAGGGAAGGTGGCACGCCGAGCCTTACCACTGAGTCAGTTCGACGCTCACACTATCAATACAAGTCAGAAGGCGAGCTGTAGCATCTGACGCTAAAAGTTATGATCTCCGGACGATCCATGAAAGAAATAAAAAAAATATCCAAAAAGTTTCTCCTCGTATAACAATCTTTCGTCCCCTTTTCTCGTCCAGTCACCCAAAGACGCCGGCGGAAGCGACGCCGCTGCGGGAGTCCCGGAGTTCGAGTCCCACCACCGGCAACAGACGGGCCCGGGGGGGGGGGGGGAGGTATGGTACACGGATAAACAAGGTGGTAAGAGGCGTAAAGAGGATAAGTAAAGATGGTGTGAGGAAAGGGGGGGTTGATCTGAGGGCGAGAGCGAACACAAGAAGAGCGCAAACAGCGGCCCGTATAGACGCCAGCTCCGGCCAGAAAGGTTCCTCCGGTGAAATGCTGCCCCCCATTTGAATTTTAAATCGCCCCATAATGCAACGTTTGACTCTAAGAAATGGTGGTGCCATTATGATTCAGGATAGAACCCAGGGAAAATTTTTACACAATTGTAGTCGACTCTTTTTTTTTTATATATATAAATTCTTCCCCCCCCTCCCCCCCCCCCTTCCCCCTTTTAAAAGCGAGCGTTGTGGCCGCGTTCACAGACTGAAAAATGGTTCGAACTTGCCTTGTAGGATTTAGATTAATAGGGTTGTAATGCTTTTAATGGAGCCACACGTACTTAAGTGAGATGTAAGCAGGGGGATAAAGTGAATGGAAGGAGGGGCAAGGGCCCCCCTCTCCCCTACACCCTCGTCAGCCATAGTATATTTCAAACTATTGTTCAGAAATCTTCGTGGAGTTTGTCGTGAGAGAGAAGAGGGGAGGGGAAAGCGAGGCAATATATATATATATATATATATATATATATATATATATATATATATATATATATATATATATATATATATATATATATATATATATATACGACTTCTGGCAGTCATGTGTGTGCTACAGAACCCAGACTTGCAGGGAGGTGTATGGGATTAACATAATAGCATCAGATGTAAACATCACACACGACCCGCAGACTCTTTAAACTGGTGTAAAGTTTTCCAAGCACGGAAGGCGCTGAAGATATACATATATATATATATATATATATATATATATATATATATATATATATATATATATATATATATATATATATATATATATATGGAACATTAAACTAAATTTTAAAGTAATATTTGCTCAATCACGTAAGAACTCTTGTGATCTGAGCCAGGTTCGAACCTCTTTAACCCGGGATCTCTTCTCTGGCGCACAGTGTACCGTAACCACTTCACCAGCGATCGCCAAAAAAGGACTAGTTAGTCCTAGAGCTTATTAACCAGGCTCCACGGCTGACCAATCCCCGACCACACTCGTGGTAAAATTTTGCCAGATGGGAGAGGAGGGGGAGGAGGGAGGGGGAGAGAAGAGGGAGAGAAGAGGGAGAGAGGAGGAAAGAAGTCAAGAGAGGGGAGATGAGAGTGGGAGAAAGGAGGAGCCGCTGTATTGGGTAGCCCTTCAAACCATGAAGCTACCTACAACAGCTCCCTCGAACATAACACTACCCACAACAGCTGCCTGGACCATTATGCAAATTCAAACACCAGCCTGTTCTCTCACCTAATACATCGCAATATTAACGGATTCAACCAATCTTCCAAAATTGGGAGAATTTTTATAGAAATGAAATCACAGCTCCACGAAGCTGTTGTGAGTAGCATCATGATCGAGGGAGATGCTTCACCCGGCGTCAGGGGCCCAGGAAGCTGCCATGGGTAACGTTAAATCAAATCTGGGCCTTAGGAGCCGATCAAATCGTTATATCAAATCTGGGAGCCGGTCGGCCGAGCGGACAGCACGCTGTACTTGTGATCCTGTGGTCCTGGGTTCGATCCCAGGCGCCGGCGAGAAACAATGGGCAGAGTTTCTTTCACCCTATGCCCCTGTTACCTAGCAGTAAAATAGGTACCTAGGTGTTAGTCAGCTGTCACGGGCTGCTTCCTGGGGGTGGAGGCCTGGTCGAGGACCGGGCCGCGGCGACACTAATAAGCCCCGAAATCATCTCAAGATAACCTCAAGATGGGTAACGTTATATCAAATCTGGGCCTTAGGACACATTTGGCTCCATCAGAAGGAATATAACAAAGGCTGTTGAAAGCCCACGTTGCTCCCTACTGGTTAACCAGACCGGATGAATCGCCTGAGATCCAGTCATTGATTGATTGACTTATTGATTAATTGACTGATTAGTTGTCGTCGCGTTTCTCTTCCCCCAGTCCACAACCTTCCGTCCACCAGCCACCAAGAAGCATAACAAACGATAACAACTCCGGCGTCAACTCAACCATTTAAATAACAAAAGGGGGGAAGGGATGAGGGGGTACTTTTAACAATCACCATCATCATTCATGCCCCAAACATCATCGGGCCGTGAAAACAATACCGACGATGGGAAGACTTGGCTTGGCGGCCCCACTCCACAATGGCTGGAGGAGTCTTCCCTCACCCCTGGTCCAAGCTCTCATGCCCACTCCGCCATTGGGGGCTAACAATGATATCCTCTACAGCATTTCATGGTGATTCGGAGTCACTGGTGTCTGTCTAAAAGCCCACTCATTGCTTTATTTAGGGGAGGAAGGGGGGGATCCGCTTGTCGGGGAGTGTACGTGCGTGTTTAGCGGGTCTATCCGGCCATTTTGGATATTGTGAGACTGTCCATCTACCCATTTTTTCTTTTTTTTTTTGTATTTTAAGTTCATATCCCGTCTATGTAACGAGAGCAAAAGCAGCGAGATTACAGATCTAGACAACAAAAGCGTTTAGCATCATACACAAAAACCAAGATTAAACAGTGAAACAAGGGGAAACAACAGAGAGAAATATTCACCATGTAACAGATACCCCTCGAGCCCCTTCCATCCACCCCAGGCGGATGTATATATATATACACTCGTGTGTGTATATATAATGTATTTCAGCGATGCTCGACCCCTCCCGACCCCACCATCATAAACAACGATAACAAACGAGCACTGACGTAATACATCTGTCACATTTTCCACGGCTCCTTCACGCACTCAATAGACCACTAGACCTAACCCAATTGATAGCTGAGGCAATGGACCATGCACGAGGAAGGGGGAGGGAGAGGCACGAGGGAAGGGGGAGGGGCATGAGGGAGTGTGGGGGGGATGGGAGAAAGAGTGAGGGAGAGAAACAGAAGTGGGAGGGGGGAGGGAAGGAAGAAAATGGGTGAAACGGGAGGGTAGAGAGGGGGGAAATGGAGAGGCAGGAAGGGAGACAGTAGGGAAGGAGAGAGGCCAGAAGATGGGTGAGAGGGAAGATCAGAGGCCTGCAAGGGAAGGGAGGGAAGGAGAGTATTAAGAGGAAGAGGAGAAGCATGAGGGAGGGAAAGGAAGGCATAGCAAAATGGAAGTGAAGAGACAGGAGGAAGGAATAAGAGAAAAAAAGGATGAAGGGTAGAAGTAGGGGAGACCTGAAAAAAGGCGGCAGTAGGTGGGAGAAAAATAGAAAGAGAGAAGGAAAAAATGACACATACGGAAAAAGAAAAACGAATATGAGAGAGAAAGAGAGAGAGAAGAGAAAGAAGACAGAGCTCCAGAGTAGCAACAACTGTTCAACTCCCCACACGGATCTCTCGTGTTCATAAGGATGAACACACAGCATCCACAGAAGCTGTGTTGAACAGCCACGCTTCTGGAACACTTAAGGGGGTTGAACACTGGAAGTTGAGTGGAAGTAGGAGCAATCACTAGCAGCTACTCGCAGGTACAGATAAAAATCAGTACTAGTAGATACAGAGAAACCATTACAGGTAGATACAGAGAAGCGTAGAAGATCTGAAAGATGGGAAAATACATAAGAGGTTCAGATGTTAGCACGGTTGGCTTTGCTGGCTTGAGAAAGGTTCAAGATAAGCATTGATGAGCTGAAATGTTTAAAATGAAGTGGAACAAAAGAAAAACATTGGAAAGTGGTGTGGAATCTCTGACAGAATCTGTGAATTCTGTGTATAAGAATTGGAGGCATCAGTCAATTAACTGGTAAAGGAATTACTTGAGAAAGGAAGTTACTGATGAACAAGATAGGGTCTGAGGTGGAAAAAAATAGTCAGCATGAAGTAAAAAAAAGTGTTTAGTCAGTTTGTGACCCAGCTTGTGACCCAGTTTGTGACCCAGCTTGTAACCCAGCTAGTGACCCAGCTTGTAAAGAAGGCATTTGAGGAAGACTGTGAGGTGACTTGGCCTCTACTGACCCGCAGAAAGCCTGTGAAGTGAGGTGATCATGTGTGGAGTCGAGATGTAGAAAAGTGTATAAATATTCCTTATGTTGACAGTAGTGCATGACGAGTTAGTGGTGTCAAGAGTAACTGGACTGATGTTAGTTTGAGTGCTCGTCAGGATTGTGTGATGTCATCTTCGGTGTTCATTGTATTACAAGCAGGGGGTCGTCAGGGGAAGATCAGGGTGTGTGTATTCATTGTATACAAGCAGGGGATCGTCAGGGGAAGATCATGGCAAGAATATTAAAGGAGGCTGTGATGTAAATGAATGATGGGAGTATTTGAGACTTCCATACATGCATATGATGCAGTCCTTTCATCAGTGAACGAGAGAGATTGGTGTAGATTACTCCAAGGTTTGATAGATGTGTGTGTGTGTGTGTGTGTGTGTGTGTGTGTGTGTGTGTGTGTGTGTGTGTGTGTGTGTGTGTGTGTGTGTGTGTGTGTGAGAGAGAGAGAGAGAGAGAGAGAGAGAGAGAGAGAGAGAGAGAGAGAGAGGGAGAGAGAGAGAGAGAGAGAGAGAGAGAGAGAGAGAGAGAGAGAGAGAGAGAGAGAGAGAGAGAGAGAGAGAGAGAGAGAAGATGCCTCAAGAGAATGTGGATGTGAGTAAATTTATGATGGTGGAGATAGATGGGCATTCTATGGGCGCAATTGTTACGAATTTAGAAGTGTTAGAAGTAGTTCGTTAGTTGACGAAAGCAGAAGAGTGGAAACAGGAACTTACAGATCAATAGTTTACCATAATAAAATGGGTCAAAAAGAAAACCTGTGTATGGGACAAGGTAACAGAATCAGGAGACTAACAGACGCAGTCACAGCTCGAAAACGACTTCGCTACAAGTATCTGAGGCAATTCGGCTTGTACAGGAATCTAGATGTAGTAAAGTGGGCAAAGCCAGACTACATCTGAGACTGCACAAAAATGAGTCATTTAGAAATAAATCTAAACTCACGCTGCGTGAAATGAAAGCCATTTTATTATAAGTGATGAAAATAACTGAAATCCTTGCAATGTATCCATATGTCGCTTCTAGTAGAACAGTGACATATGTGATTATGAGTCAGCTATGTAGTATGAAGACTAATAATAATAAACAGCAACTCTTCTATGGTGATGTATTATCCCAAATCTAAAATATTTTATATATTAGCAAAAGACCAACCATCAATGTATAATAATTTAAGTAAATACATATTGTAAATTATTTTTGTTTATAACTGGAAGACGCTATAATTATAAGATGTGTAACTTAGATGTAACTATTAATGTGAAAAAAATAAGCCAATGAGGTGTAATTAAGACGTTACGTTCCGTCTGTATTCCTTCTTGCGCTACCGCTCCCAGGAGTAGTATATTGAGGTACACAATAAAGTGGCCGCTTCCGGTGGCAACAATCAAGTCTTCAAATCCTTTTTTTTCTGATTTGTGGGTTGAAAATCTTATAGATACCATTCCTTTTTGGAAGGACAAATTGCAGCATCACTCAAAAACGGACAATAAATTATTGGACGAATGGAAAGATTCTTTTTATTGTTATTATTACCAAAGACAAAACCAAGTCATCAAACATTTGCCACAGACATCAGATGCTAGTCGCAAGCAAGCAAAACAAGCTCCTATATGAATGGGGGATATTTCCTGCAGAAAAACACCATTTCCCTCTCCCCATCAGCACAAAGACACCCATTGATTTTATGTAACTAACCCAAAATCAGGGGTATTGTGGGGGAGCTCTGTTATTTTTCTACCGCCCGGGAAAATGTATGCTAATGAAAAGATTCGAATATTTTTGATGACACATTCAAATGGCAAACTCCTGTACCATTGTTATTTGACAGCTTTCCTGGCCCAAATCATTTTCCCCGCGCGCTTCGGATCTTCCCACAATGCTTCGGGGCGCGTGTCGAACCTTATCCGGCCCCGTCTCTTAACAGTATGCACACCACAAGCCGACTTCCTGCACGTTTGTGTTATGGGATTTGGTGTTTAACGAGAACCCCCCAAAAGACACCCTGGGCGAATGTTGACGCTTGTATTACGTTCGGAACTCCTGTGCTGTGCGAACGAAGGGTGAGAGACTGTCGCCACTGTCCCTGAATCTGCATAGAGTGAGTGTTGTCTTCTGAAAGAGTGAGTGTGCTCGCTTCAAAGGCAATTGTTTATCTTTTCATTATGGATTTTGTTCTATGTGAGGGAGATGAATAGAAGAATTTTCGAAATTAGAGTCTTGAATGGAATTTGAGATAATGGAGTTTCTAGCCGAGGAAAAAAAAAGAGGGAGGGAAGGAGAGAGAGAGAGAGAGAGAGAGAGAGAGAGATGGTGAGAGAGAGAGGAAAAAAAATAATGTATCGCCCTTGAGTACAGGAAGGCTCTTGGAAAGTCACATTGTCCGGTGCCTTTGGCAGGAGGACTGTGTTGTGACGCTTTTTCATTATGCATCTCTTTCAGGAATTTTTGTAGATGGAGGTATGATAATGTGATCTTTGTCTAAGAGGAGGGATGATGCGACAATAGCCAATGCAGATATCGCGCACTTAGATAAATAGGTCTTTCATTTCGCCGTCTTCAATATTTTTTTTTTGGGGGGGGTGGAGGGGGGTGGGATGACAATATGTTAAAAGCAGAGAGTTGCAAGAAGCCTTGAGGCGCTAGGGGGCGGGGAGTAGTAGTAGGAGGAGTGCCTGCGCACGCACACCTCCACCAGCACACACACACTCCCCCCCCCTCCTTACCTCTCAAGGCAAACCCTTTATTCCCAAGTGTTACTTCTTACCCCTGGCCACAAAGACCTCCTCACCAGCGCCTCCTCTCACACCACAACCCAAATGAGTTGTAGTGCTCCTGATGCTTCTGCCTTTTTTATTTTTTATTTTTACTTTGCCTTAATGTCCTGACGACGACGAGGACGACGACGAGGACGACATCCTCGAATGTTTACCTCCTGTTTTTTTTCCAGCTTTGGATTCCCCTCCCCCCCAAACCCTCTCCCCCCCCCCCCCCCGGACGGGAGATACGGTATCAAAGGGGGAGCGTTGAGGCTTGCGACCGCCGTTCCGGCCATTAACAGGTGAATTGTTTCCGCCGATAATTATAACCATTACCTTTTGCATTAATGATATTAAGAGGCTACTCTTTAAGAGTTCACATTTATTTCACATTAAAAAAACGCAATTCTCAACCTGAGTATTTTTCAACGTTTGATTATGTATCAATAAAGGGTTTCCATAAATATTTAAAGGTAATTTTAAGTTTTTTTTTATTTAATTACAGAATGTAAATTACAATACTTCACATGTTTACTCTAGTGCTTAAAAGGTGTATAAATCTTTAAATCAACGTTTGAAGTTTCACATGAAGCTTGAAGCTGCTACATAGAGTTTAAGCCTCTTGACGACTACACTGCATAGAGCGATGGTCTCGCTTCATGCAGGTCGGCGTTCAATCCCCCGACCGTCCAAGTGGTTGGGCACCATACCTTTCCCCCGTCCCCATCCCAAATCCTTATCCAGACCCCTTCCAAGTGCTAAATAGTCATAATGGCTTGGCGCTTTTCACTGATAATTCCCTCCTGTTGGTCCATATAACCGTCTCTGGTCAGAGCAAACCTCTAATACGCAACATAACAATCTAATAGACCACAGCAGACCTTTATAACACCTGATATCTAAAAATAAATAAATCGTAAGGTCCACAAAAACTCTTGAAGATCCATAATGCCATATCTCTGGTCTATTGCACTACTGATAACACTTTCTGATATCCCATCTAATAGCAAACAATAACGCTAAATAACAAACGCCCACAGGACTTGATATCCCACTTAAGAGTTCATCTCAACTCCAAGAACATAATTAAACGAAGGTTATCTTGAGGTTATCTTGAGATGATTTCGGGGCTTTAGTGTCCCCGCGGCCCGGTCCTCGACCAGGCCTCCACCCCCAGGAAGCAGCCCGTGACAGCTGACTAACACCCAGGTACCTATTTTACTGCTAGGTAACAGGGGCATAGGGTGAAAGAAACTCTGCCCATTGTTTCTCGCCAGCGCCTGGGATCGAACCCAGGACCACATTATCACAAGTACAGCGTGCTGTCCGCTCGGCCGACCGACTCCCCAAAGTGTGTGCAAAGGTGTGCAGAGATAAAATATGAAAAATAATTTGGAAGAAAGTTATGGTGAGATTTGCTGATATAAACAAGTCTTTATCGATCAAGGAGCTATAAATGCTTTGAGATTTTTGAAGTTGCAGTATTTAATTCTATGCAGTATTTTGCTGGTCCAGTATATCCCTGTTAAAATATTTGTATTTCTAGATATTCACCTATTGCAATATGTTCACGTTAGAATATTTTGATACTGCACTATTTGATGTCGCAATAATTATTGATGTTGCGATATTTTGATGTTGCAATTTGGGGGGAATTATTTCAACCTCTTTTGTAAGCTTGCTGCTTCTTGATGAGCATCAGCACTTCCACTCCATTAATAGTTCAATTCATTGTTCAATATGAACCATTAAGTGTTCCCTTATGTCACCAGTTCACATTAAATGTTTCTAGAGTCATTCAATGGACCCCTTACTATGTATTACCCTTCAAATTACTACCCTTCTTTTTAATCTCTGAATCTTTCAGAAATCTTCCTCGAGTTTAAAGCTTTAACAAACAGTCTTGGGTGTCGAATCAACTTAAAATTAATTACTTCTCTAGTAACGGTGTTTGATAAGCGATTTTGTCATTCAATTCTGTCCTACGCCACATTATGGAGAGAGAGAGAGAGAGAGAGAGAGAGAGAGAGAGAGAGAGAGAGAGAGAGAGAGAGAGAGAGAGAGAGAGAGAGAGAGAGAGTATAAACCCAAATAACCATAGGTATTGTTAACCTACTGTAACATACTAAAATAAGTCACAGTAACGTGTCTGAAACAAACTGTCCAACCGACACATGGAATTAGTTGAAAGTGATGAAGTGTCGGCCCATCCAAGGTCCTTATAAAATCGTCACACTCATTGCAAATCATTTGTGTGGGTTGAGTTACCTATTTTACATTTATTGTGTGTTTAAAAACTTACAATTACATGATTTCAATTATTACCACATATAACTCACATATTAATCACATTGCACAGCAGTTAAAACACTCGACACTGAAGCTGAATTATTGGAATCGACGAAAATGGTGAAGAGAATTGAAAGAAAATGTCCACTTACTTTCCCCGGGCAACTTGAAAGTCGACGATCCACCCTCCCGGCGTTTGTTTACTTTCGACTAAATGTATTTTCCCGCCACAAAGGTGCGAGTGTGTGCGTCGTGATTGGTCCTTTGTCATTGGTGCCGATTCTTTCACTTCTCATTTTCGCGCGCTTTTTGTGTCACCAGATGGCAAGCTATTGTATTCCCGCCAAAATCAACAGAGGAAGACGATTCTATCAATATTTTGTCCCCCAAGTTGTCTACCAGACCTGATGCCTTCCACTCAAACCTGTTATATATGAATTTGTGTTCACTGGAGCGGAGAGATTCACGAAACTATCTTAAACCATGTGAGACTCGGTCTGAGATTGGAGTTGTCGATGGAGCTCATCTTCAAAGTTGTGGGGGGAGTAGGTTCAATTTGTATGGGGGAGGTTCAAGGGACAGGTTCAAGTTATAGGGAACAGGTTCAAGTCGCAAGGAGTAGGCTCAAGTTGTAGGGATCAGTTTCTAGCGTTTCCTCCAGGTGATCCTCAGAATGTTATCAATAAGAGACAAGGTGTTCACACATTGTGCCCAGAAACAAATACTATATATTTTAGCGGTGAATAAATTTGAGTGTGCCAGAGTGTCCGTAAATAAGGCGTCCGTCAGCGTCCTACTCCCTATAGCAGGTGTTCCTCAGCGTCCTACTCCCTCCAGCAGGCGTCTCTCAGCGTCCTACTCCCTCCAGCAGGTGATCCTCGGCGTCCTACTCCCTCCAGCAGGTGTTCCTCAGCGTCCTACTCCCTCCAGCAGGTGATCCTCAGCGTCCTACTCCCTCCAGCAGGCGTCTCTCAGCGTCCTACTCCCTCCAGCAGGTGATCCTCAGCGTCCTACTCCCTATAGCAGGTGTTCCTCAGCGTCCTACTCCCTCCAGCAGGTGATCCTCAGCGTCCTACTCCCTCCAGCAGGCGTCTCTCAGCGTCCTACTCCCTCCAGCAGGTGATCCTCAGCGTCCTACTCCCTCCAGCAGGTGTTCCTCAGCGTCCTACCCCTCCAGCAGGCTTCCCTAGGCGTCCTACCCCTCCAGCAGGCTTCCCTAGGCGTCCTACCCCTCCAGCAGGCGTCCCTCGGCATCCTATCCCTCCAGCAGGCGTCCCTCGGCATCCTATCCCTCCAGCAGGCGTCCCTAGGCGTCCTACCCCTCCAGCAGGCGTCCCTCGGCATCCTATCCCTCCAGCAGGCGTCCCTCGGCATCCTATCCCTCCAGCAGGCTTCCCTAGGCGTCCTACCCCTCCAGCAGGCGTCCCTCGGCATCCTATCCCTCCAGCAGGCGTCCCTCGGCATCCTATCCCTCCAGCAGGCGTCCCTCGGCATCCTATCCCTCCAGCAGGCTTCCCTAGGCGTCCTACCCCTCCAGCAGGCGTCCCTCGGCATCCTATCCCTCCAGCAGGCGTCCCTCGGCATCCTATCCCTCCAGCAGGCGTCCCTCAGCATCCTACCCCTCCAGCAGGAGACCCTCAGCGTCCTACTCCTCCAGCAGACGTCCGTCAACGTCCCCTTCCACCTACCCAGAAGGCGGCCCTGGGGACTGTTGTCCACCCCTCCAGCAAGGCGCCCCTGGGGACTGTTGTCCACGGACTCCCGGGAATATTACAGTAATTGGAGATCGAAGTTTTAACTAGCACCCTTGTTCCGTGACTCCTGGTTTACTACCCTGAAAAAATCGTGATTTCTTTTCGCGTTCATCTTCATTTGTTTGGGGGGCTGAGGACGGGAGTAGTAGTGGTTCCTTTCGTACGATAGGAGGAAAGGAATGTGCAATGAGGGAGGGAGGGGTGTAGAATAAGGGAAGGGGGAGTGTGGAATGGGGAAAGAGGGTGTGGAATGAGGAAGCGGGATGTGGAATGGGGAAGGATTTTTAAAAATAATCATGCCAACTCATCTATCAAAATGTTTTTGCAGAGTGTATTATTAAAACGCTTGAATATTTATATATATATATATATATATATATATATATATATATATATATATATATATATATATATATATATATATATATATATATATATATATATGAACGTCAGGTTAATTATTTACTTATGCCAGGTTGAGACTATTTTTGAAGTGGCTGCGATCAGCATAACTATGGAAAACAAAGGTTGAAATCCCATTTGTATAGTAGTAGAGTTGATATGAACATTTTTGTCTGTTCAACACCACCAATAATTGGTTGAAATTTAATCAGTTGCTGTTTTAACGAGACCAAGTTACCACAGCTGGATTCTGATGGTAGACTGTGATCAGGGCTTTTAGCTTCCATTATATTATACTATAAGGGGTATCCTGCGGTGCCCAGGTCTGTAAATCCGTATATTCGATCTCTCTCTCTCTCTCTCTCTCTCTCTCTCTCTCTCTCTCTCTCTCTCTCTCTCTCTCTCTCTCTCTCTCTCTCTCTCTCTCTGTCTCTCTTTCTCTCTCTCTCTCTCTCTCTCTCTCTCTCTCTCTCTCTCTCTCTCTCTCTCTCTCTGTCTCTCTCTCTCTTTCTCTCTGCATTCCAGGTTCTGTCAGTGAGAGACAGACATATACTTATAGAGAGAGAGAGAGAGAGATTAAGAGCGCAGAATCAGACAAATACAGAATCAGGTACACAGACAGACAGATATATGAACACACACACAGAAAGACAGGCAGAAAGACAACAACAAATCAGAGACTGACGCAGAATGCATTGTTCTTGCTCTTAGAGAATATTATTAATTCAATCATCTTACTGGTGTCGATTGGGATTACATTTTTATCAATAATGTTTACCAGGAGCTCGGTAGAGTAAGACAGGTCCTAGTCACTGCTGGAGACTGACAGATGTATGACGAAGAGATCATCAGAAGGAAGGTCGACCGTCATGCAACCTCAGACGAAACAAATGGTCCCCACTATTAAAACAGTCTACGTTAATGGTACAAGTAATTATTAATATAAAATGTGCCCGCTACCGACACCAGACTGAAGATTGAACTAATAATTTGCTATAAGATCCAGAAAACTCTGCCAACTTGCTTACAAAATAACTCTCCTGATACCAAACAAAACCCGCTTTTAAAGAGACGAATGTCGTCTATGCCCACTTGCGTGTGAAGACAACGATGCATGTTGATTAGGAACTTGCATGTGAAGGCGTCGTGTCAGCCTCAACGATCTCAATATATAGGCAAGACAACATCATATCCCTTTGAAGGCGGCTAACAACTCACAAACAGCAAGGGACCTATCCCGGAACACAGTCTCTACACGTAATCAGATCATCACCACGAATATCTTGACAAACAGGACCAAAACAATCGACAAATACAGAAACAATAGATGGGGTAAACATATATAATTGGCTCCTTCTTCATCGTAACTAACCATTAAATAAAATTTACTCCTAATCAAAACTAAAAGGGTTAAG
>NC_091178.1:14003446-14023446 GCF_040958095.1 Procambarus clarkii
ACCCCACCCCCCTCCCTCCTCCCCACCTCACTGAGAACTCCCAAGTGTCTACGAGGGTCAGAGACGAGACAAACGAGTCTGCTACTACTCCCATTCTCCAGAGATCTGCAGCCTCCTCAAGACGTTAGTAAGACGCTCGTTGGATGGTCCTCTTCGACGGCCTTACGGGTGGGAGCAGAGAGAAAATGCTATACCATAACAGAGGGAGGAAAGATATAATTACTAATGTCTATAATTACTCGCAGGGAAATGCCATTCATCTCTAGCACTCCCCGGGAATCTCGTAGTTCTTGAGGGATGAATCTTGTGCTAAAAGGAATCAAGGGCTAAGGACGTAAAAAAAAAAAAGAGAGAACGGATAATTTGAAACCAAAATAATGACTTAAAATTCAATCTGATATTGTTGTTGTTTAAGATTCGCTACCCGGAGCAAAAAGTTCCAAGTAGCACGGGCTATGGCGAGCCCGTTCAATCTGATAAATCACGGGATCCTGTCTCGTCCTCATATCCCTTCCATGTGTTATATAGTCTCAGTGTAGTGTTTTCTTATGGTGATAATTATTGTCTTTCACATAAACCTTCTTTTCACGGGTTCTTCCTGAATCCTAAATCCTTATCCTGACCCCTTCCAAGTGCTTTATATATATATATATATATATATATATATATATATATATATATATATATATATATATATATATATATATACAGAGAGAGAGAGAGAGAGAGAGAGAGTCGTAATGGCTTGGCACTTTGCTCTTGATAATTTCCTTCCCTTTCCGAATTTACTTAAATTTACCTGAGGGAGGCTACTAATACTAGTGGCCTCGATGAGTACAGGAAGCTGGGGACTTGCCAAAGGTCCCTTTATTTGCCCTGATGAACTTTTCCAGCTAAATTTTAAAACCCAGCAGAGTTTTGGCGTGTACGGCTTCGGAGGGTAGGCGTTTCCACGGGTTTACAACCCTATGGGTGAAAAGGCATCCCTCTGTTTTCTGTTCTACATTGTGGCTTGTTGAGCTTGAACCCGTTGCTCCTCGTTCGTGTTACATCTGACCTTTTGAAGAAAGTGACTGGCTCGACATCCTCCAAATTGTTCAGTATTTTAAAGGTTGCGATGATATTCGCCCTGTTTTCCATATGATACTATTAAATGTTTTACCCTGGCAGACTGATAGACCTAAATCTCTGAAACAGGAGTCGACTCTGCTGGAGCCAGACCTCTGAAACAGAAGTCGACTCTCCTGGAACCAGAACTCTGAAATAAGAGTCGACTCTCCTGGAGCCAGACCTCTGAAAAAAAAGAGTCGTTCCAGCGCCCGATAACTTTAGCTCCAGAGTTAAACAAGACATTCCAGCACAATTCCTCTCTCTTCACTCCCACAACAGCGAACTGGAAGCCTTCCAGGACCCCCAGCTGCGCGGCGCCACTTCTGTATTATTGTATCGTCCTTGTATTAATGTATCGTGCCCGTGTTGTTGTATCGTGCCTGTATTATTGTATCTTGCCTGTAATATTGTACCGTGTCTTATGGTGTACTATGAACAGTGTGAGAATCTTATTTTCGATAGCGAATTAGTCATAATGTTATGGAGATCTAAATGGAAAAGAAGTCTGAATGTTAAGGAAGTCTGAATGTTAAGGAAGTCTGAATGCAGTACGCGTTAAAATGTGAGAATAATGCTTTGCTTAAGAAGAACAAATCTTCAGAGTACATGCAAAACGTTGACCAATTAGCTTCGTAATTGGAGAGTACAAACCATTTCCAGTTGGAAATGACATAAAAGACTCTACCTGATTGGCCAGTCTGTAGCCAGCCACCGCTAACTACCTCCAGCCCAAGCCCCATAGGAACACACAAGCCAGTGGAGAGAGAGAGAGAGAGAGAGAGAGAGAGAGAGAGAGAGAGAGAGAGAGAGAGAGAGAGAGAGAGAGAGAGAGAGAGAGAGAGAGAGAGAGAGAGAGAGAGAGAGAGAGAGAGAGACAAGAGTGGTGAAGTCACTTAAATCATAAATATAGCCCCCCTTGAGCCCCACAACAACTCCCGTGTTCGGATCAGTCAGGACTAAAATTGTGCTAAGAGGCCCTACGGGGTGTTCTCCTCCAGCAGGCGCAGCCCCACAAAGGCTCCTCACCAGGCGCCGTGGCTGTCTGTGTTGCCTATTTTGTCGACTAATGGCTGTTTGTTGTGGCATCATGGGCGAGG
Organism: Procambarus clarkii; assembly: GCF_040958095.1. Classification (NCBI taxonomy): domain Eukaryota; kingdom Metazoa; phylum Arthropoda; class Malacostraca; order Decapoda; family Cambaridae; genus Procambarus; species Procambarus clarkii. The sequence continues at coordinate 14,005,654 of NC_091178.1, forward strand.
GGCGGGCCTCACCAGCATCACTCACCACGCTCCAAAGGACCTTCCACACCCACCGGGGCCTGGCCAGAGGGGACGCACCCGAGGGGAGAGGGGGAAAAGCGAGAGAGAGAGAGAGAGAGAGAGAGAGAGAGAGAGAGAGAGAGAGAGAGAGAGAGAGAGAGAGAGAGAGAGAGAGAGAGAGAGAGAGAGAGAGAGAGAGAGAGAGAGAGAGAGAGAGAGAGAGAGAGAGAGAGAGAGAGAGAGAGAGAGAGAGAGAGAGAGAGAGAGAGAGAGAGTCCTCCTTTACTCCGTTCTCACTCACTCCGTTGTTCGTTGCTCACCTGTGAGCTTTCATCATTTTTATCGTATTTACATTCACCGCAATTCTTTGCCCTTTCATCTGCCTCTTTTTCGTGTATCCTCTATCTTTTTTCCCCCCTTTTTCTTGCTTTGTTTTATACTTTCCCACTTGGAAAAGGACGAATTCACTACCTGCAGAGTCGGCGTTCGGTCACCGATGGTCCAGGTGGTTGGGTTCCGTTCCTTCCGGTCGTTCGCCTATCCCATAGCGCTTTCTCCTATTACTCTCCTCATATTTATAACCGTCAAATGAGGGCTTCGGCATTCATCTGTCTATCTCTTCTGTGTCATCATGGTGTCGTCTATTTGTTATTCTCTTTATCTCCTCTTCGTTTCTTTATCATCTTCATTGTCATCTCTATCTTTTTTACTCACCTTTCTTCCCATTTCTTGCCTGTAACCAGCCAATTTCCAGCCTTTGAGACGCCAATTTTTGTATCAGTTGTTGGTATTCCTCCTCTGCACTGTCCTCTCTTTCTCTGCCCACTTTATCTCTCGCTTTTCCTCTCTCTTTCCAATGTCTCTCTCCTTACGTCCTTCTTGTTATGTTTATATTATATGTTTTAACTTAAGGTTTCATTACTAATGATGCTGATGATCCTGAAGAAGCTGCGAGCTGTCACTTTCTTCATCTGCTTATCTGGAGCCTGTCAGGAGAGGCTCACTTGATGACCTTGTTGGGGGGAACACTTGAGTGAGGGGGGGGAGGCACTTAGGTGAGGGGGAGCACTTAGGTGAGGGGGAACACTTGGGTGAGGGGGAGCACTTAGGTGAAGGGACTTGGAGAGTCATTGTTTATGAAAGCAGGTGGAAATGCATGAAGTAGGAACATGAGGATAACAAGGTTAGATAATATAAGGAGGGAAGGAGAAGAGGAAGAGAGAAGGGACAATTAAAATACAGAACAGAGATCAAAGGAAATTAAAAATAGAATAAATCCCGTAAAAATTGGCTTCATAGGAACATAATACATCCATAAAATTGAAAAAAAAAACTAATAGAGAAGCGTAGAGAGATAAGTACTCACCAAATTGTGCTTGTGGGAGTTGAGCTTCGGCTCCTTGGTCCCGCCTCTCAACTATCTATCAACTGGTGGACAGATTCCTGGGCCTTTATCATATGTACGTTTGAAACTGCTTATGGATTCTACCTCCACCACATCACTGTCTAATGATGTGCTGCATTACATTTGTTAACCACTCTGATGCTGAACAAAATCTTTCTAATGTCTCTGTGGCTCACTTGGGTACTAAGTTACCACCTGGGTCCCCGTGTTCGTATTCCACCCAAGCAAAATAATTTGTCTTTGTCCGCCCTGTAAATTCCCCTGAGAATTGTGTAGGTGGTGATCATGTCTCCCCTTACTCTTCTGACTGCCAAGGACGTGAGGTTTAGTTCTCGTAGCCTTTCCTCATAACTCTTACCTCTCAGTTCTGGGACTAGGCTGGTGGCATACCATTGAATCTTCTCTAACTTTGTGTTGTGTTTAGGTATGGGCTCCAAGCTGGAGCTGCATACTCTAGGATTGATTTAACACAAGTGGTATACAATATCCTGAAGGATTCTTTACACAAAGTTCTGAAAGCAGTTCTTATGTTGGCCAATCTAGCATATGCCTCTGATGATATCTTTTTGCTGTAGTGTTCTGGGGACAGGTTCAGTGTAATATCAACTTTCCAGATCTTTCTCTCTATTTGACTCTTGCAGGATTTCACCTCCCAGATGGTGCCTTGAGTGTACTCACCTAGTTGTGCTTGCGGGGGTTGAGCTCTGGCTCTTTGGTCCCACCTATCAACCGTTAATCAACTGATGTGTGTGTGTGTGTGTGTGTGTGTGTGTGTGTGTGTGTGTGTGTGTGTGTGTGTGTGTGTGTGTGTGTGAAAAAAAATTAGTTAGTAGTTAGTAACAGTTGATTGATTGACAGTTGAGAGGCGGGCCGAAAGAGCAGAGCTCAGCCCTCGCAAGCACAACTAGGTGAATACACACACACACACACACACACACACACACACACACACACACACACACACACACACACACACACACACACACACACACACATACACACAACACACATACAAAGAGAGAGAGAGAGAGAGAGAGAGAGAGAGAGAGAGAGAGAGAGAGAGAGAGAGAGAGAGAGAGAGAGAGAGAGAGAGAGAGAGAGAAGAGAAGATAGAGGCAAGAGACACAGACGACACAGAGGACCCAGCCACAGCAACAGTGGCCGCAGACAATGTTATTATGTCGTGTCCAAACAGAATCAACTCGCGGTGCGTTACTGCCGGGACAAAAGGGAGTCAGACAATGGGAGTAAAGAGGCATTCACTCGTATTAATTTAGTGTATAAGGACTCCATAATGCGCCGTCAAGCAGCTAGTCTCCTACGTTTCAGGCTTCCCCCCTTCGTGAATTTCCGACGGCAGACACTAGTAGCTTCAGTAGCAGCTTCAGCAGCAGTTTCAGCAGCAGCTTCAGCAGCAGTTTCAGCAACAGCTTCAGCAGCAGTTTCAGCAACAGCTTCAGCAGCAGTTTCAGCAACAGCTTCAGCAGCAGTTTCAGCAACAGCTTCAGCAGCAGTTTCAGCAACAGCTTCAGCAACAGTTTCAGCAGCGGCTTCAGCAGCAGTTTCAGCAGCAGCTTCAGCAGCAGTTTCAGCAGCAGCAGCAGCAGCAATAAATGCGACGGCAGCTTCAGCAGGAGAAACAGCGGCACTAGCAGAATACTGGAAGTATTAGCAGTTATATATATATATATATATATATATATATATATATATATATATATATATATATATATATATATATATATATATATATATATATATATATATATATACTCCCAAACGCACACCTCAGGTCACTTGAAGACAGAATAGATAGGAGAGACATGATTTCTACCTACAAAATTCTCAGAGGAATTGACAGGGCAGATACCAGCCAAACTAGCACGGGTGGAACACGAACAAGGGGACACAAGTAGAAACTCAACACCCAAACGAGCTATAAGGACAAAAGAAAAAATAGTGTCAGAGTAGTTAACAGGTGGAATGCATTAGGAAGTGATGTGGTGGAGACAGACTTCATAAACCGTTTATAATGCATATATGATAAAGCCCAATAGGCTCAGGAACCTGTCCACCAGTTGATTGGTGGATGCAAGACGGGACCATAGAGCCGAAGCTCACTCACTAGCTCAACTAGGCGACTACAACTAGGGGAATAGAGCTGCTCTCCCCTGACGGTCATACCACATTGGGGAAGTGTTCTCACATACAGGATCCATACGAGTAACAATAAAAATATACAATACATTTTCTACCTCTTAATAGTAAATGTTCACAAGGGTCATAATGGTCCCTGCATAATCCTCCCCTGCCTGAGCAAGCGGGCAGGGATGGAATAGGGTGGGGGGGGGGGGATGTGGAAGGGAAGTGTGATGGTGGGAGGGATGTTGTGTGTGTGTGGGGGGGGGGTGTAGGAGGAGAGGGGAGATGGGGGAAAGGGGATTTGTAAAGATCGCCATTGGGAGACCCGGAAGTATAACCAAAGGAGCCACCATTATCTCCTCTTAGTGCCGTTTAGGACATACATAAAAAAAATAAACCGTGCTATCGTAGTGGGTTATTCCCCCCCCCCCACCCCCCCAAAAAAAACAAGATATCCTCGTCCGTTATCGAACACCCCAAAGGCCGTGGCGGCAACTGTATATTCACAAATTTAGTCCTTTCAGTTCCAGATCGTTAGGTCGATAACCGCCCGGCAGTGCTCTTTTTTTCCGGTATCGTGGATAGTGGATAGTTTTCTAGTGTTGGGGATAGCCGAGGAGAGGGAGAAACAATTGGGACGCCCAACAGGACACCCTAATGGTCGTGTGGCGCACAGGAGAAGGGACACGGGGCATGAGGACATCGTTCAAGAACGTGGCGATCAGCAGACTGGGGGCTATGGAATGTGGGGGCTACGGAACGGTGTGGCTTCGTAATCCTGGAAGATCTAGAACTCATACAAAATTGGCAAATAAGTTCCTAAGAAGTTTCCATGTCATATTGCCAAGTGTTCTATACAGACGTGATCACTTACATATGTTCACATATGAAGTCAAAGATCACCCATAAATGCGTAATAACTACGCCAAGAATAGTCAAACGAGAAAAGTCAAACGAGCCCCTCGCTCTTAACTGTCCAATTTTCAGACAATGAACATCTTTGTTACTCATCACCTGACAAGTTCCGCTAAAGAATTAATGGATAAATCCCGGGGCATTATACTGGGGATTTTGCAGTAATCCCCCGCCCCTGAGCGCGGGATTAAGGCCGTGAACCTCGGTTAATGAGTGATGATTGAACACTTTCAGCGGCATCATTCCCGCCATGACGCTGCTGCCTTGGTAACCCACTCGTCCGAATGCAAGCCTCGACCCTAGCTTTCGCTTCCTTTACCACTGAACATTACACCCAAACATTATTAAATGATTCACTCTGAGATTAATTATGCAGTGAAATGAAATACTAATTCATTAAAGGTAGTTATTAAAAGCCAGTAATCCAGTATTCTTAATCATCTCAAGGGGGGATAGAAGGAGGTTGAAAATCAATACCTCCGGACTCTGCGAGCCAAAGCGCGGGCTAAGTAGCCAATATTTTAATCAACATCCAATGAATGGTTATTGTACGGTCTATTGTTGAGGTCTCAAGCGGCAGTCACACCCGCCACACACAACCTATTGCTCAGGTGTGTAGCGTAAGGTGTAGTAGCGGCTCCTGGGTGTAGAGGCGGCGACAGATGGTGTCGGGTGTATAGCGCGCTCCAGTGGTGGAGACAGATGGTGTAAGTTTGTAAACATAGCCACGTGCAATGTTTCGACTTTCACGACCAAAGATCCCATTCACTGCAAACAAAAATCTACCACTTACGGGTTATTCATGCCCGTGCCACCTCTTGTGGTGGCTCAGTCTTCATCAATCAATCAATCATGTTTCGACTGACTTCGACAGAGTGTAGCAAGGTGTAAAATTGTCACAGGCATAACAATCCAGGTTTGAAAACAGGGAAGGATCTCCCACTTGACCCACGAAGGTGTACAGCGAACTGGTGACGACACACAACTTTATGTCTAAGGTAAAGTAGATTTTGGGGGACCTAAAATGAGTACAAAAAAATTAAACAGTTGTAAAGAGTGTATGGGACTTTTAGTCTGTGTTTCTGAGCGTGTTTAATGGCCCCTGTTATATCAGCACTTCAAACCATGTAAAAAGTCTGCCTTCTCTACTGCTTAGTGCGTTTCATCTGATCTGTCATCTATCACTTTGATACTGAATTTTGTTGTATAATGTTTGGTATCATTTCGTTACTTCGTTTTTAGCCTGTGTCCATATATTCTTGGACCACACATGATAAATTGTCCGTCAATGTGTTGTATTCCGCACAGGATTTTGTGTGATTATCATGTCTAGCACTCCATTCGTATCTAGCACTCCATTCGTATCTACCACTCCATTCGTATCTACCACTTCATTAATTCGCGTCTACCACTTTTTTCTTTTATTTTTCAATGACGCCCTTCCTTGTATCTCACACCTCTCAGCTCTGTCATTATTCTAGTGATATACCTCCGAAATTCCACCAGCTTAGTTTTGCGTTTGACGAGACGAGAACCGTATTTGTGGCGCCATATATTCCAAAACAAAACACAGTACTGGCTGGAACCTCCTAAAGAGGATCAGGGTCTATTGCACGCCAGGAAACAGAGTCAGCAAAAACTGGGGTAAAGTCAGAGTTGGGAAAGGCTGGCCGGCGGGACCAGGCCGGGGACTTCATTGTTCAGCATACAGTAACGGCCTTAGGGTTACAAATTAACAGCAACCATTACAGTGAGTCTCACATGAACAAATCTACAAGGGCCGAGACGAGGGTTCGAAACTACGTCCGAGAGGATCCCAGTCGCTGCCTTAATCAACTGAGCTACGACATGGTAAAAGAATTTGTTATTTGTTCATTTGATGCATCACACTATTGTGATTTCTGTGTGTAGTGAGTCACACAATAACAGCAGTACTTGATTGTCATAAACGTTACAATGGTGACATCGACCCACGTTACAATACACGTAAATAACATTTCAGACGATACTAAAACAAGAGAGACTGGTAATAATTTTAGACTAAGTAACTAACGACGGTCAAGAAGGACGGGAATTTTTTTTCCAACAAGATTGAACACTGACAGATGCAATTCAATACTCACAAGAGTAGAGCTATAAGCCCAGGAAAATAAAATATATTTACTGGGTATTTACGAAACAACAATGAAATTTCGAAATAAAATATGATAAAAGGATTGTGTGTGATGATTTGTAGGGATCTAAACCCATGGAAACAATGCATAATGTCAGAAATAATGACAATGGGGTTCAAGAATCTATATCTTGAGATGTTAGTAATGAATGTTTTAACGTAATCCTCCAGCTTTATCATGCCTTACAGGCCCCTAAATATACCTATAGTAATGATCTTTAACTATTCAACTGCAAAGAGAATTGCCCAGCTGCTGGAAGAGGGCAAATGTAGTACCAATTTATAGCAAAGGGAAATACAAAGGAGGCACTTTGTATTTTATCAACGACCAGAATCATTAACAAACATCCCCTCTGAAATATTTGTTAGAACAATGATATTAACAAGGCTAGTTACCCACCTAGAGGGAATTAGGTATGTAAACAAACATCAACATGGCTTTAGGGAAGGGAAATCGTGCCTAACAAACCTCCTGGAACTTTGTGTTAATGTTGTTCTTGCTGTTTATATAAGATTCAGCTACACGGAACCAAAAGTTCTAAGCAGCACGGGCTATGGTGAGCCCGTCGTACTCACCGGGCACAGGATATGTGCGATTTTGTGATGAAGTAGCGAAAATACTGCAGGGCAAAGAAGGATGGGCAGATTGGGTAATTCTGGACTGCCAAAAAGACTTTGATACAGCACCGCCTGAGAGATTACCACACAAACTAGTGAGGCACACAACACACACACACACACACACACACACACACTCACACACACACACATATATATATATATATATATATATGTGTGTGTGTGTGTGTGAATATAACTAGCTAGCCTGACGAAAATACACATCTATTCGTTCTCTAACGACGCGACAAATCGTACGCGACAACAAGCAAAAAAAAAAAAGATGTATATGAAACCCCATAATTGAAACCGAAGGAGGAAGACGCCACGGTAAAAATACCCTCTGCCCGCCACGGTAAAAATACCCCCGCGCAAACCACGGGAAAAAATGCCCCTCAGGGTGCCACGGGAAAAATGCCCTCTGCATGCCAAATTACTCCCATCAGTGGGTAGTGCCTGGAGTCCAGGAGAAGGCGTGATGGTCCCCCCCCCCCCCAAGACTGGCACTGATAAGGTGTGTGTGTGTATACCTACACACACACACACACACACACACACACATACACATGCATACACACACGCAGGCTGACGGAGGAACTCCCTGACGAAGAAGGAACGTTCGGACATTTTAACCTGCCGCAGGTGGGGAGTTCTGCTCAGTCATTACCTCGTGACTGCGCCGTTTATAATTACGACGTCAATTCTCCCTTTTGGGGATATTATTTTTTTTTAGATAAGGTCGTGCATCTGATGTTTTAAGCACTATATGAGGTGTGTGTGTGTGTGTGTGTGTGTGTGTGTGTGTGTGTGTGTGTGTGTGTGTGTGTGTGTGTGTGTGTGTGTGTGTGTACTCACCTAGTTGTGCTTGCAGGGGATGGGTCTCTGCTCTTAATCCCCGCCTTTCAACCATTATTAGTTCAATGCAGTGAATCTTTTTATTCGTTTTTTTCTGGTCATTTCTACATTTAAAACTGTGAATCGAAAATATCAATCAAACCTAACATGGGACAAACATCTTTCAGGAAACAAGGGATCAAACTGATGAAGTAATTCTTCCAAAGGAAGCCCTCATTTGTGGAAATGCTTCAAAGGAACCCAGATGCGATCCTGTAGCCTCTCCGAGGCACAAACCAGGGTTTTACACAACTCCCCCCCATGCACTCGAGCTATGTCAATAGGCCGTTCTCCCTCTTCGCCCTCAGATGCGATATCTACTTTGAAGAAATCACCTATGAACGCAGCAACCTTACAAGAAACAGCAAAGTGCACTAGCAAGCAACTGCAAAAGGAAACGAGACGCAGCAGTGGTTCATGAACTGGAAGGCTCCAATCAGGAGTGGAGCGGGAGGGAGTTATCGGGGGAAAGCGCCAAGCCATTATGACTATATAGCACTTAGAAGGGGGTCAGGATTTTCAGGTTGGCGTCTGCAAGAAGATTGATGAAGATTAAGCCACCCAAGAGGTGTAACGGGCATGAACAGCCCGTAACTCGCTACAAGAAGGACAGAGGTTGACTGATATAGTAATTACGAACGAGGCCACAAAACGGGCACTCTAATCCAAGAAGATTATCCCAGAAATATCAAGGATAACAGAGCTGAGATGAACGGCTGCACAGGACATGATGAAGTACATCACCCAGAAGTGTAAGGAAGCAGCAGACACGTTTGTCCTGGTCCAAAAAGAAAAATAAATTGCAAAGGAGGAACCCTTACTTTAATGAGAGATGTAAGGTGGTAAAGCCACTAAGTAAAAGTGGATGGAGAATCTACAGGAATAACAGATACCAGACAACAGAGGAAGCACCCTTTCCTCTTACAAAGAACGTCGCTTTTCACTCGAATGTATTACACACGGCCAAAAACTGTCGTACTAGAAAATGAAATCGGCTCGCGATAGTGACGTACTGTCCCGTTTTTTGTTTTGGGTCCTCTGGTAGCTTAGGAGAGAACACTTTAAATTGACAGTTTTCATGACATTGTGAAACCTTAGGAAGACGGGTTGGAGGTAGATATCACTGGGCCTTGAAAACAAGTACCTCAGAGTGAGAAGCAGAGAGACAATACAAGATGACACGGCAGATTCGGCAAAGACCCAGGCCACATTTCATTACAGCCACAGCACGATGAAACCAGTGAAGGAACAGATAATGAAACTGAGAATGGCGGCAAATAGGTTAATAGAGAACGACAAGGTGAGCAAGGAGCTCAATAAATAAAGATTCCAGAAGGACTTCACACTAGAGCAAGAAGAAGTTCCTGAATTAATATTCTAACCGGGCACAACAGGAGGAATTTGAGATTTCCAGTTGATCAGGTAAGGAAGCATTTGCTGGAACCGGACGTGACAAAGGGCAAGATAGAATATTACCGTGGATACTAGAAAAGAGGCAGAAGCACTGCGCTTGCCGCTCTGCATTGTGCATAACAGATCACTGGTAACAGGAGTTACCACCTTCCAACCTGTAAGTTATAAGACATGTCACCTAGTCATTGTATACAAGAAAGGAGACAGTCACTGAACTACAGGTCAGTGCCCCTTACTTCTATACCATTCAAGGTGACGATGATTCTAAGAAAAATCTAGTAGAATATTTGGAGAGAAGGAACATTGTAACACATCTCCTGCAACGGTTCAAGGATGGCAAATCTTGCCTCGCTAGTTTAATAGAATTTTATGACCAAGTAGCAAAAAGAGAAGGGTTAGCAGACTGCATATTTTTGGACTACCAGAAAGCCTTTGACACAGTACCCGATAAGAGACTAGTGCATAAGTTAGAGAAGCAGGCAGGAGTAACAGGATATATACTCTAGCGGATAAAGAAGTACCTTGGCAATAGAAAAAAACGAGTCACTGAGAGGGGATAAATCTCAGAATGGTGAGATGTCACTAGCGGAGTCCCACAGGGTTCTGTTTTTAGACCTGACCTGTTCTTCATATATGTAAACGTTGTTCCAGAGAGAATAGACCCTTCCTCTCTATGTTTGTTGATGATACAAAAATTATAAGGAGGATTAAGACAGAAGAAGACAGCAAGAGGCTACAAGATTACCGAGACCAACAAAGAATGGTCCAACAAATGGTTACTAGAGTTTAACTCGAGAAAATGTAAAGTAATGAAGCCAGGTGGAGGGAGCAGGAGACCAAACACAAGGCACCAAACGGAGGATGAAATCTCCGTGAATCAGAGTGAAGGATCTAGGGGATGATATCACACTGAACCTGTTTCCTGAAGTCAACAACCAAAAAAAAAGGATATCATCAGCGGTGTATGCGAGACTGACTAACATTAGAACGACCTTTTATATTATGTGTAAGAAATAATTTAGGACCTTGTATACCACATATGTCAGACGAGTCCTGGAGTATGCAGCTCCACCATGGAGTCCATACCGTGTCAGTCACAAGACTAGATTGGAATAGCCTCAAAGATATTCCAGAACTATGAGTTACGAGAATAGGATATGTTTATTGAACCTCACATCGTGGAAAAACATTAGTGCTAGGGGAGAGACATGATTACCAAATATAAAATTCTCAGGGGAATTGATAGGAGTTGATATAAACACTATTTAACATGGGTGGTTCTTGCACAAAAGGACACAGGTAGAAACTGAGTACCCAGATGAGCCACAGAGACATAATAAATATTGTTTTCAGTGTCAGAGTAGATAGCAAATGGAATGTATTAAGCAGTAATGTGGTGGAGGCTGACTCCATACACAGTTTCAAATATAGATATGATAGAGCCCAATAGGCTCAGAAACCTGTACATCAGATGACTGACAGCAAAGAGACAGGACCGAAGAGACGAAATTCAACCCCCGCTAGCACAATTAGGTGAATACCTAATTGTGAATATCAAAGTGTTATATGACAAAGAGTGCTGGGAAGACGGGACACCACGATCGTAGCTCTCATCCTGTAACTACACTTAGGTAATTACACTTAGATAATTACACACACACACACACACACACACACACACACACACACACACACACACACACACACACACACACAGTGTCAGAGTAGTTAGTAAATGGAATCCACTAGGAAGTGATGTGGTGGAGGCTGACTCCATACACAGTTTCAAGTGTAGATATGATAGAGCCCAGTAGGCTCAGGAATCTGTACACCAGTTGATTGACGGTTGAGAGGCGCGACCAAAGCGCCAAAGCTCAACCCTCGCAAGCACAATTAGGTGAGTACAATTAGGTGAGTACACACACACACACACACACACACACACACACACACACACACACACACACACACACACACACACACACACACACACACACAGAAACACACACACGTGTGTGTGTGTTCTTGCACATTTTTGTTGTTCTTGGGCCAATGAGCGCGGCGCAGAGGACCATACGGAGCCCTGAAGATAGGGAAGGTCTTGTTAGCGATCACTGACCCCCTCCGGGTCATGGCTCTGGGTAGAGGCCTTTGTTCGAGACGTGTGACCATAAACTATACAAGGTCAGAACTGGTAGTAGTTTATCATTCCTCAGTTACCTTAAACAGCCGGGGAATTATCCCTGGCGTAATGGCGATCCTCTTGTGTTTTATTCAAATGCCTCGCAGGAAAAAAAACAGCGTTCATGGAAGCTAAAATGTAACTGTTCTCGAAGAATGGCTTTTTTATTCCACGTTGTCTCCTCCACATAAAAGTATATAAAATGAAAAAAGGGGGGGATAAAAAAGTTCACTTGGGTTAAGGCGAAGCGACAGGAGTTTGCGGCCGGTGGGGGTGAGTGTTGTATCCTGGGTTTTATTGGTGGGTGATGCTCCTTTGTTTATCACATCTGATGTAAAAAGGAGAGTTTCGTCGTCTATTGTGTGAGATACTGACATATTTACAATGAGGCTGTAAACTTTTTTAATGCTGCGGACAATCGCTTTCATTAGCAAGTTGCTTCAGAATGACCAGTTGTTGTTCCGAAATGTTTAAATTGCGAAGAGAATGTCTACTGTGTTCCTCAATACGTTATAAATACAACGTAGCTTCGTTTAGCGAAGAGAACATTCGTCACTGACTCGGTCCAGCGACGAACCGCTGTCGTTATATTGTCTTAAACGTCTCATATGCTCCGAATTCCTCAAGACGAAGATCTACGAAGGTGAGGCCCCGAAGTGAAACGAAAGACGGAGATTAACGAGAACCTCGGACCGGCGGACACCTAGACGCGTTGTTAAGGAAGCCAGGAGTCTCCAAGGAAGCAATTCAGAAGGCTTTTATTCCTTTGTGATGATATAGGATAAGGTTACTTGATGAGTAGTGGTGGTGGGAGGGGGGGAATGGTGGTGAGGTGTGGGGGGTGAGTTGTGATGTGGGGTGGGGTGGGGGGGTTGTTCAGTGGTGATGGTGGGGGTTCAAGGGAGTTGGTGGTGCTCGGGTGAGGTGGTGATGGCGTTCGAGGGTGGTGGTGATAGGGTTTAAGATTGATTATGGTTGTTCGTGGAGGGAGATGGTGGTGAGGTTGAAGGGAAGGTGGTTGAGCTCTCACCCCAACGACTACTAGGTAAGATAAAGGGCAATTCCTTTATATATATATATATATATATATATATATATATATATATATATATATATATATATATATATATATATATATATATATATATATATATAATATAATATATATATATATATATATATATATATATATATATATATATATATATATATATATATATATAAAGAGCCTCCTAATTTACGACATGCTAAGCAACATAAATTACATACGAATATGAGAAGGCCTTAAATCACAGTAAATCTTACCAGTCTATCCTGGCCAAAGGGACAAGGATATAGAAAATGTGTATTAAGCAATATTGAAAATAGTTGTATATGCATCACTGGGTAATACGACACAGAAAAGGCCAAATAATCCCGCTAGTGGTGCAGGTGGGCGTCACCAACAGCTTGGTTGATCGGTAGTTAGCGTTAGGGATCTGTACAGCGTCTCGGAAACTGAAATAAAGTTCATTGAGATATAAATTCACACACAAAAGTGACGCGGTAGCTCATCCTTTTTGGTGTGTATTTTATACATCAATAAACTTATTTTAGTTTCCGAAACGCGGTTCAGTTTTCTTGAACGCTAACTACCGCTCATCCAAGCCTCGGAGGTGACTCAAATAGAATGATGGGTCGAGTTCATATAATGAAGGCGATGAGTCACAATAACGTGGCTGAAGTATGTTGACCAGACCACACACTAGAAAATGAAGGGACGACGACGTTTCGGTCCGTCCTGGACTATTCTCAAGTCGACAATCGACTTGAAAATGGTCCAGGACGGACCGAAACGTCGTCGTCCTTTCATTGTGTGGATTGGTCTTCACATAATGAAGCATGTGGAAGGCAAGTCTCGTGTGGAAGCCATCATCTACATCCAGTTGACAACTAATCACTCGCTTTATCGTCACCTCACCTTCAGCATCACAGCTCAGTGGGTTCATGTTCTGGTACACTGTCCTCCAGTAATGGCGGAAAGTCATGTTCACGAAAAAATTTTAAACGTTCTCTTGCCTCCACACTGGCAGACAACAGCAGCAGCAAAGTGACAAGTTCGCCCATACTTGAAACAAGTTTTCAGTTCTTCATTGTAAATAAATGTAATATATATATGACTTGCCACAGACACTGATGAAAGGATATTACGGCGAAGTTCTGTTTTCAATGTTCTTGTACCATTGAAACATCCTTTGCTTGCTCCAAATGTATATTTATTGAAACAAACATTGTCCACTGTTCCATATTGTTCCATTATGTAAGTAATAGTTCCATTCGACATTTCAAAGAGTGCATCAGTCACAGAAACATATGTAAAAGTCTTGCTCAAATTAATCATTTGCACCAAACCCTTTCCCATTAGACAGAGTGATACAACACATTAACAAACGTTAGAAAATTCAACATCATATGTTCACACAAATTATACATTTGGGCTATACATGCTCACTTAAATTATATATGTAGGCTACACATGTTCAAATTATACACATGAATAATTTTTAGGCAACAAATTATACACATCGGCTACACATGCTCACACACATTGTAAAGCTATAGTCAACCAAGAAAAGGTAATTGTTAGGATAAAGCACTAAGCCATTACGACTATGTAGCACTTGGAAGTAATATGAGGATAAGGATTTAGGATAGTACGGGGGGAAAGGAATGGTACCCAACCACTTAGACCGTCGAGGACTGAACGCCAACCGACAAGAACAGTTACAGCCCTGCTCCTGTGCCAGGTAAGTCCACTACGGGCTCACCATAGCCCGTGCTACTTGCAACTTTTTGTCCCCAGTAGCTGAATCTAAAACAACAAACAACTTGGCAAGAAGCGACACCGTCGCTCTACCGCCCAGCCAATATACAAGAGCAATAAATCTAAAGAAAAGGATTTACAACATGCAAATGAAAATGATATGCAAATGAGCGGTCCAAGGAAGGCGAGCGTTCGCGAATCACAAGACTACCCCGAGTGTCTTGGAGACAGCCAACCATGTGTGTGAAATGAACAAATCCACAGGGGCCGTGACGAGGTTTCGAACCTGCGTCCGGGAGCATCTGTGAAATCATCTCCCATTGCACCACACACTCAGGCTTTCTTTTCCACTCGACATAACCTCGATACGTGCTGTCATTTTACAAGTTCCTGAGGGACTTGGAGGAGTGGGTAATGACGGGTTGGGGGGGGGGTGGCATTGCAGGAATAATTACTGGGTGGAAGGTGTAATTTCAACAGGAAATTACATGTCAAATAGGCACACACACACACACACAAAAGTGGGCCACATATCCAGTAACCTGACGCTGTTAATAATCGAGTTCCGAAGCACCTGGTTGTCCTAAGATATCCGTCGACGTGTTGGGCAATTTTCGCCGTCCATCAACGCATACCCAAGTCGCGAGGTCGGAAGAAAGCGCAGTCAACGAACCGTTTCTCCGTGATACTAGTGCCTCGCTCCAGCACCACAGAGTGACAACACCGCCGTCAACACACCTCAAGCACGTAGCGTAAACAATTAGCTATTGAGTGCCTCAGAACATGGCACCTGTCGTTAAGTGCCTCAGCATATGGCTCTTATCGTTGGTAACTTCAGTACTGCCACAGCTCACCACAGCGTGAACAGAACGGGTGGGTCTTTTTTGGTGATGGTGCAAGCATCTTTGGGGAGGGTGCAGGCATCTTTGGTGATGGTGCAGGCATCTTTGGTTCATCATCATTGAAAGCCATCATCTTTCCCACCGAAGAGACTTCTGATACTCTGCTTCGACTTTCTCTCTTGGCTTCCTGTATCAGCTCTCGCGGACGACCATAACAGAAAAGGTGCCCCAAGACGAGACTTCCAGCAGACAACAAGCTCGTACACAAGTGTACTACACCTCACCATCATCTCTGAACACAGACATCGGAGTGTACACGAGCAGTGAACAAATACTGCTCACCGCAGATTTTTAAGTCTGTTGGGAAAATGCAAATCATTAAGCAATGTTTCAATAGCACATATAGGATAAGTGTCTCAGACAGGCCTCTTCCTTTCAAACCTAGGATAGGTTTGGAAAGAAGAGGTGGGGGGAGGGTGTTAGGTTAGGTTTACATAGATTAACGTGCATACCTATTTTCAGTTGCTATATGTGTCAAACACCAGATGTCTGGCAGTTCAGCAAGTTGCTTATCACTGAGGCACAGCTGTGGCCGGATCCGTTTTTGTTAATGCTACTCTCAGCCTGAGTGAACTTGGTCGCGTTATAGCGTAACGTTATGCACCTCTGGTCCCACTTTTCAAACGTTCCCTGTGGCTCTCCGGCGACGTGAGTAGTGCCAAAGACTGTCATTAGTGACACCTACTCAGAGCTACCAAGCTTACTCGCCAAGCAACAAACCATTTCCGCTCTCACCACCACCACCACCGTCATTTAAGGGACAGTAAACACGCGTAGGGTCCACGGTTCGAGACCCACACAGCCCAGGTAAATGGAATATAAAAAACAGTGTTATCCTAAAGTTTATAAAACTTTCAGTACAAAAAGAACACAAAACAAAAATGGCTGTCCTTCACTCGTATGGACTGACATTACTTTGCCTGACTGTAGCGCAGTAGCCTTATTATTTGAACAAACGATCTTTTTGTGCTCCTGCGTTCGAGGCACCGACGGTTGCATTCATGTTATATGAGAAATTAATTATTATATATTTTCTGGTGCTACGAGAGCAACCAGAGCCCTTCGAAAGCCGACCTCGGCAACACTGCTCTCCGCGGGGATCCTGACTTCGGGTCATAAACTCAGCAACCAGCGTTGCCAACACTGAGAGGTCTTTGTGTACCTACCACTCCCCCCTGAGAACACTGGGAGGTGTTCTTCACGTGTCTGACGCCAGGATGGCTCGGTCGTAACTCCCTCCCACGACAACACGGCAGGGAGCTCTTTTAGGTACGCAAGCCCACGGTGACGCCCACGTGGAACCACACCCACAGTAACACTCCTAGCAGCGCCCACACCAAGGTCCAGACCAACACCAACGCTACTGGCCTGACAGGTCATGCCATGTAGGAAGCCACTAGACTCCCAGGTCACGAATGCAAGAGGTCAACACTGGCTTCTAAGATCTAGCCCTTAGAAGTCCATTAATATGTAAATGCATAAATAATAAAGTAAATAACCTATGTATTACCACATCAACACAATTTCTCCCTCGAAGAGAATACAGTGACTTTATAATCGATAATGTAAAAATACATTAACTCTTACCCTATGCTCTGAGAAAAGAGGGGAAAGAAAAGGAGAGATCCCTCTTCTTTCCCCTCACTGGTTGAGCCCCGCCTCCCCTCTCATCAGCTGACGTGCCCCCATCACAATGAGGAAGCTTAACCTCCGAGGAACAGATGAACGTCTCCTCCGGAGGGCATTAGAGGAGGGAGTTTTATTGTTGGCATAAAACGCCATACGCCCACACCAACCCACTTCCACCCACCTCAACCCACGTCGCCCACGTCAACCCATCACCCACCTCCCCTTCACCCCCACCATCAACCTCTCTAACTCCCTGCTCGGACAGAACTTCGTCTTCTAGGACCTGGCAAGATGCTTCCGAGTGAAAGACGGAAGGAACCCATCTGATGTACTGGTACACTCAAGACACAAGACTACACAGCTGGCCCGCTGAACAGGCGTTTAGTACCTAATACTGCTGCTGCTGCTGCTCCCTAGCTGCCAGCTGCACTCGTCCCTATGAAGCTGCGAGGTGAACACGTCCTGAAGGCCTCCTCTTTCACGAGCACTCTCCTTCATTAACAGATAATGAAGCTGTCGCGCAGTAACATGTCGGTAAGGAAGCGATCTTAGAGGTTCGACGTCGAGATGAAAGAAAAATGCCATCAAGAAAGCCTCCATTTTCTGATCTCAAGCCAAGGCCTCGCAGACAGGATCGAATACAACCAATGTGTCTTCCGGCAATGAATCGAGGAAAGAATAGGGGAAAGAGTTTGATAGATGAGCATCAAGAAAAAT
>NC_091178.1:14028446-14113446 GCF_040958095.1 Procambarus clarkii
CCTTCTTTTGATAATTACTTCAAGTACTTCTCCAGCGAGAACGCTGCGTGTGACCGCGATACTCACACGGCTTGGCATGGAGAATATGCAAAGTGCATGGCGTGACATTCCCTTGCAAATCATCCCCCCTAGCATCTCCAGGCCCCCACAAGCGCCTTCTTTAACAATTTCAAGAACTGGTCGTCGAATGTCTCTAGAAACATCGTGTCGCGCAGCCCAGTACTATCGACCATGTCAGTCTTGCCCTAGTCGTCGACCAGACTAGTGGGTCCTCCTTCAACAAGCACGTCACTGCTGCTTCAATGTTGCTTGTCCAGTCTGCGATGTTTCGAATAGGTGAAGACTCAAAGGACCGGAGAGCGCCGAGCCTAAGCACCCGCTCTGTGACGTCAAGGAAGTGAAGTACCGCGGACCAACTACACCTCGTCTTGCTGTCCCGTGACGTCAAAAGTCTCCTGCTATTGGCTATACTAAGTCAGATGATTTTTAAACTGTCGTCGACGGATGGGATAAATACACACTAATATTATTCTTTCGCGCACAGCTCCTGTGCCAGGTAAGTCCACTACAGGCTCACCATAGCCTGTTCTACTTGCCCCGCTCCTGTGTCAGGTAAGTTACGGGCTCACCACAGCCCGTGCTACTTGCCCCGCTCCTGTGTCAGGTAAGTTACGGGCTCACCACAGCCCGTGCTACTTGCCCGCTCCTGTGTCAGGTAAGTTACGGGCTCACCACAGCCCGTGCTACTTGCCCCGCTCCTGTGTCAGGTAAGTTACGGGCTCACCACAGCCCGTGCTACTTGCCCCGCTCCTGTGTCAGGTAAGTTACGGGCTCACCACAGCCCGTGCTACTTGCCCCGCTCCTGTGTCAGGTAAGTTACGGGCTTACCACATGCTACTTGGAATTTGTTCCGAGTAGCTGAATCTATTACAACAACATATATTCTTCCGAACGTATATAAAATATTCGTCGGCAGTCCTTGTTGTGGATGAGTATGACTAAGAAAGAACAGTGATGTCATACTGGACTACAATACTGTAGCAATCCCACTACATCATAAATGACACTATATTGCAACGAAACCTTGTATCAAACGTGTCCCAAAATGCGTTGATGTCATCACTGAGTCACACATAATCTCATTTCATCGTTATCCTCACCCGTCATAAGTTGTCAAGGTCAAACAATCTTCCTGAATCGACAAACGAGACTAATTGCCCCTTATATCATTCACTCAACACTCTCCCCTTTCTCTCCCCTCTAAGGAGGGGGAGGAGGGGGCCCCCTTCCTAACTCTCCCTTCTAAATCCAGGATCTGCCGTGGAGTATATTAAGTTATTTAGCCCACCTCTTCTATCCCTCTCCCTCCCCCTCGCTCTCCTCTCCCCCTCTCCCTCCGTGAGAGAGTATCAGGGCTTGCTTTTGTTAGACCATAATGGGGTGTGTACGTCAATCCATGTCAGAGGAGCCTCGCCTTAAATATTCCACGAGGACTTGTGTTTTAAAATATAAATTGCCTGAAAGTGGATGGATAATTTAGTGAGTATATTCACCCATTTGTGGCTGCAGGATCGAGCTCAAGCTTTTGGACTCCGGTTTTCTAGCCGCTGGTTTGTGTGTGTGTGTGAGTTGAGGTATGTTTTTTTTTCTGAATGGACCATTTGCTAGCATTGGTTCCAGTAGGCCGTATGCCAGAATGGTTCACTGTTTCCTCTGAGTCGTCTGAGAGCATGTGGGGGGACTCGACCATCTCCATATCCTTTATTATAGCGCTTAACCGCCCTTTATTTTGACGCATTAATAAATAATAACGCTAGTAACATACACAATTATAACTTTTAGCAACATTCACTGGACGAGGAGGCAGAGAGGAGTGATAAATGGGAAGAACCTGGAAGGGTGGATAAGATATCCTCTATTATGTCTAAACTAAACATTCATTTGAATCATTTTTCTATACATTGGTTTTCCATGGCGAATATGGAACTATGTGCACATAAATAGGCTGTAATTACACTCATTAATTAAACTGCCTGAAATTTCAAAACAGGCACACACAAGAATGCTTTGATGATGACAAGACCACACACTAGAAGTAGAAGGGACGACGACGTTTCGGTCCGTCCTGGACCATTCTCAAGTCGATTGAAAGCAATCGAAAGAATGCTTTCAAATATTAACACATCAAGGGAAAGCATTTACGTGTTTATAAGGCGAGATAACACCTATATAAGCTAAGCGTTGAGCCCCAGGCAATGTCAGAAAGCGTGTCCCCAGCGTAGGGTAGCGAGAGGGTGGCATGGAACAGAGGTAGTGGAAGTTGGCGCAATACACAGTTTCAAAAACAGAAAATGTTAAGAGAGACATTTGGAGATTGATTAGGAGTTTAATTGGCTGAAAGCTGGGCTCCAGGAGCTACTGGTGAGACATCAACCAGCTCCCCCCTTGATGCACATCAAGACGATCACTCACATCCTGCAAGCACATCTCAGTGAGCACTTACTCCACGAAAGCCAGGTGACAGGGGGCGCTAGCTAGCTCTTTTTTCAGATACTATGGCAACACTATCAGTGTGATGTTCCCTCATGACATGACACCCCCTTCCCATTACCCATTACCCCCTCACCCCCCTGTTCCCACCCCCGCACCTCCCCCTCCCCCCACACCCACACACCCACACTGCTATTGTCTCGTCTGCCGGTAACACCTGCATTGGTTCACATCCAGCGTTAGGTTCGAAGAACACCACCATGCGAGCTGACGATCAATTACCGTGTCCTCCATTGACCTGTCTCTGGAGGGAGTGGCTCCTCTACGCCTCGAGCGAAGAATGAGTCTCTTCTCTTACGCACGCACACACGCACGCACGCACACACACGCACACGCACGCACACCACAGAGGTTGCTAAGCAAGAGAGGTAGGCAGGCGGGTGTCGGCCTCAGGTATTCTCTGGCGGTATTTTTTTACATAATGATTTTTTGTTCCCCTCTGAAGCGAAGATGAATAGAAGTGATGATCAGGTCTTGAGAGGTCGACGTCTTACTCAAGCTGCTCCTGGCTGCTGAGCCTAATTCGTGTCCAGTTTATCACACGCTTTTATAAGTAAATATTCTTCAACGCGCACCGATACACGAATCACATATACTTATGTGTATTTAAAAGATCTTCGTAAATTACCTCAACGTATGAGTTTACACAGAGTTGCGTATGCTATCTTGTGTAATACAGTGACGCCTTGTCGTAAACCTGTATTTAGAGATATAGACTCAAGTTGATCGACTTGAGAATGGTCCAAGACGGACCGAAACGTCGTCGTCCCTTCACCTTCTAGTGTGTGGTCTGGTCATCAAAATAGACTCAAGTTGTATTTGCAGGAGATGAGCTTCAGCTCTTCGGCTCCGTCTTTAAAGTTGTTGATTGTCTCATGGACCTTCTACCAAGTTTTTTTTCAGTTCGTATTTACTTGTGTGTGTGTGTGAGGAAGCAAGCCTTGACTACCTTCCCAGCTGACAAGCTTCACTAGTGGATTAATCGTTAACCTAACTCTGATCACCTTGTTGTGTTTGTTGGGCTGGACCTTCAGCTCCTGGGGCCCGCCTCTTAAGTTTGGTTCAACTTGCGCAGTTAAGCAATATTATATCGTATTTTTAATCCGTGAGAGAGTGTCAGTTTCAACTCTCCTCGCTGCTAGTTCCACTTCCTCACGTTGAAAACATTGAACCTTAACATTGAACACATCCTGCACAACAGTCCACTGATCTCGGAATGTTCGGTAATATGTTTATTGTTTGTGATGTGTTTCTATATATGTATGAACACGTTGTACTGAACGGGGGTGAGAATAGCTTGAGCTACCTCATCCCTTTGTGTGTATTTTACCTCAATAAACTTATTTCAATTTCAAGTCCACTGATTCATCTGTGTTCAGCTTGCATCTGGCCCTTGTTCCTCCTACCTGCTATTTAAAACAAAATTGTCATTGTTCATCTAATCTACAACCCCCCCCCCCTCCAGTGTATTTTGTAGGTGGTGATTACAGCCCCTCTTCCTCGACGCAGTTTCAGTCTGTCTGCCCTCGTAGACTGTGCCTCTTAACACCGGGACAAGTTGGTGACACACGTCTTGCCTAAACACAGAACTTCAAGAAACTTGGTTAAGTGGGAGATCAGCTCTCGGGGCAGCATACTAAATATTGGTCTAGCAAACGGAGAGCTGTACTGCGTCTTGCAAGACTGTTTGTTCAAGCTCTTGAAAGCGGACCTGGAGTTTGCCACACCTCCTGCTGCATAGATGAGGTGGCAACAACCCGACAAGGGCATTACGGGCTCACTATAGCCCGTGCTACATGTTCTGAGTAGTAGTAGTAGTAGTAACAGTAGTAGTAGTAGGCATCCATCAGTCTCAGGAGACTATGGAGTTGCGCTCTGGTTGTCGGTCTGGAGTGGCCTTTCCATGGCCCAAAGTCAGGGTAGGTAGATACAAGAGAGAAGCTGTCACCCATGCAGCAGCCCCCCCCCCCTCTCCACAGCGCCTCTCCCCCCTTTTTAAATTTCTGAGTAGCTAAATCTAAAACAACAACAAACCTGACAAGGGTGCGTTCCACGACCTCATTGCTATATAGTCATACTGACTTGGCGCTTCCTTCTGACAAATGATCTTTTTGGCCCGATCGCGCCGACCTCTCCCACCTCCGTCCCACGCAAGCATGGGCGTCCAGGAACAGATCCCCGCGAGGCCTAGACCAATGAACAAATCCACAAGGACCATGACGGGGATTCGAACCTGCGTCCAGGAGCATCCCTGACACTGCCTTAATTGACTGAGCTACGACAGGGTTAAAATGTCCGCTGTCCACCACCATTTTAAGCATATCGTAGCACAATGTCCGGGACGCGAGTGGACACACTAGCTTGGTCTATACGGTCATTAGCCTCGGAGCAAAGATGAGGACACACACACACACAAGACGAAGTTGGAAAAAGTTCAGAGGTATGCCACTAGGCTAGTCCCAGAACTAAGAGGTATGAGTTACGAGGAAAAGCTGCGTGAACTGCACCTCACGTTGCTGGAAGACACAAGAGCTCGGGGATACATAATCACCACATACAAATTTCTCAGGGGAATTGACATGGTAGACAAGAATGGATTATTTAACACGGGTGGTACACGCACAAGGGGACACAGGTGGAAGTTGAGTACCCAAATGAGTCTCAGAGATATTAGAAAGAACGTTTTCAGTGTCAGAGTAGTTAGTATATGGAATCCACTAGGAAGTGATGTGGTGGAGGCCGATTCCATACTCAGCTTCAAAAGTTGATGTGATGGAGCTTAAGATGCTCAGGAATCTGAACAACAGTTGATTGACGGTAGAGAGGCGGGACCAAAGAGCCGAAACTCAACGCCACAAGCAAAACTAGGTGAGTACACACACACACACACACACACACACACACACACACACACACACACACACACGTCATCTCCAAGACACACTTATCACGCCGCCCCGCTCTGAAGTGTTCTTTAATTACCTTCTGGATTCTTCATCGGACAAAAAAATAGGAAAGTAATATGTTCTACGTCTCAAAATATTACTTATATATGATTAAAATTTCAAGTGAGTATTATTTTCATTAATTTCTCATTGAAAACGAGAGATGGCATCATTTAAGGCAATTACTGCAGCATCTCGTCATTCTACACTATTTCTGTCGATCAAGTGCGTTGCATTGTTACCAAGGAAACTGTTTCAGAGAACTGTTAGCGTCTCGAGATGTTAAAGTTAACGGGGTAACATATTATTATTATTTCAGAGTAGTGCAATCAGAGACAGTATGAATAGTTTTAGAAACCCACAAAATCACCCAGCACGGTCTGATTTACAAGACGATCAAACGCTCTGTCTCTTTCTTCTCTCTCTCTCATCCAATTACTGAACGCTTGAATTCTCTCTCTCTCTCTCTCTTTCTCTCTCCGACTCCTGCGATCGTTACAGGTAATAATGACCTGCAGCTCCTGCGGCCGCGTCTGTATCTCACAAGAGGTAACGAGACGCTAGCGAGAGACGCTAGCGAGAGGCGGCATGATTTGTCAGGCGGGTCGGACTGTGGCGGCCCTGTCACTCCTCAAATTACCATGATAGGCGGAACATCATCACCCGAGGACACCGGATGAGTGATGTCAGACGCCTCCCTCACCTGTATGGCTGCCTCGGCGGTTCCTGTCGTCGGTGTAGCCATCTGGCAGGTGGTGGTGATGATGGCATGTGGGCGGCAGGTGGGGGCTCCATCCTGCCACCAGCTGTGTCACTTGTTCAACTTGATATATTGTGTCTCTCCTCACCTGTCAGGCCTGCCACCTCCACCACTGTCTCCCTAAATTATTGTCATTTAACTTATACGCCAGAAACGCTTCCCATGTTCACCAACTTACGTAAACTGAGGTGTATATATATATATATATATATATATATATATATATATATATATATATATATATATATATATATATATATATATATATTTCGTAAGTTTTCAGTCGCATATAGTCCTGGGGACCATTCAGGCTTGTTCGCATATATATATATATATATATATATATATATATATATATATATATATATATATATATATATATATATATGCGAACAAGCTTGAATGGTCTCCAAGCCAATAAGCAGTCGAAAACTCCTAACCCCTCAAGGAGTCGAACCCAGAGAGCCAGGGCTCTATGCACCTTAGCGTATCCAGTACTTAACCAGCCAGACCACACTACTGTTCAAAGGGGGTTGGAAGTCGACAGACCTTTAACCCAACCCCCAACAGCACTCGATAGTCAGTTTTGTCTGGGGTTGGGTTAAGGGTCTGACAGCTTCCAATCCTTCACATACTTTGCCTCATTATATAAGTGAATGCGAAAAAAATCGCGGAATTCGCAGATAACTCTACCACTGATGTTCAAGAAGTGTGTAAGTATTTCATTCGTAAAGATGTACTGCCAGAAATAGACAAGTATCCAACATTTGCTTACTGTAGGTGCGGCCATAGGTGCCCCATACCCATCCTCTGATGGGTATGTGGCGCAGAATAAATGACTAAACTCAAACTCTACGCTAATGTGTCTCTCCTCCTATTAATCGTAGGAGGATTGATCAGAATCAGAATCGTAGCAGTACTCTACGAGCTAGAGTGCTCGTAGGTCGTAACCACAACGATTCTGCATCACAAACAGCTGACGAATACCTTGCACTCAGTCCTTAACCTGCTCTGGCTAGTTGACTAACATGAGAAACTGTCATACCGAGTCGTAGTGGGGTCGTCGTGGGGTCGTAGTGTGATCTGCCAACTAGATCACAAGCCTCGACTCGTTTATGACTATCGGAACGACCAATCCGGGTCGCTGACATGCCCACCACCCCCCACGAGATGGGTAGTAGGCATCATAATAAAGACACTGAATGGATACTGTCTCCACAATTACCTAAGAATCCCGGCCGCACTCAGCCTACCAATTTCAGTATAGAGAGAGTGGTAAGGGGACACGCACTCGCCCTTGAGGGAGAGTGTACAGAAGATGGAGGAGGAGGGGGAAGATGAGACACGTACACACACCCTCGAGGGGAGAGGGAAGAGGGGAGAGGGAAGAGGGGAGAGGGAAGAGGGAGGGGACACACACACACTTCATAAAAAGGGAAGTGTGAAAGAAAAGTGACAAACCACGCATAACAATGTCGCCAAAATACACAGGATAGCAAAGTTGGGGGAAAAAAAGTCCCCCTTATTCAGCCGTCAAACACACGCCTCCCACTCTCTCTCCCCGCCCCAGAGATACACACTTTCCTTAATACACCCTAAAACGCACCACACCCGACACACCTGACACCCAAAATGGTGTCAGGGTATCGGCTCTGCTCTTCCCGTGGCGTGTCAGGGCAGTGGCGACAGTGTTTGGGCTCACGAGGTGAGTGTAGAGGACGAGGTTCGTGTTAGCGGTGTGTGGCGGCTGAAGGTCGTAACCCACTCAGACACGTGGCCCCCTTGTCCTGAAGCTGTTAATAACACAACCGGGCGAGGAGGTGATTGTGGTGGGTGTTGTGGTGGTCCTGTGGTGAGGAGGGGGTGTTGTGGTGGTCCTGTGGTGAGGAGGGGGTGTTGTGGTGGTCCTGTGGTGAGGAGGGGGTGTTGTGGTGGTCCTGTGGTGAGGAGGGGGTGTTGTGGTGGTCCTGTGGTGAGGTGGGGGTGTTGTGGTGGTCCTGTGGTGAGGTGGGGGTGTTGTGGTGGTCCTGTGGTGAGGAGGGGGTGTTGTGGTGGTCCTGTGGTGAGGTGGGGGTGTTCTGGTGGTCCTGTGGTGAGGAGGGGGTGCTGTGGTGGTCCTGTGGTGAGGTGGGGGTGTTGTGGTGGTCCTGTGGTGAGGTGGGGGTGTTGTGGTGGTCCTGTGGTGAGGTGGGGGTGTTGTGGTGGTCCTGTGGTGAGGTGGGGGTGTTGTGGTGGTCCTGTGGTGAGGTGGGGGTGTTGTGGTGGTCCTGTGGTGAGGTGGGGGTGTTGTGGTGGTCCTGTGGTGAGGAGGGGGGTGTTGTGGTGGTCCCCGTGGTGAGATGGGGGTGTTGTGGTGGTCCTGTGGTGAGGAGGGGGGTGTTGTGGTGGTCCTGTGGTGAGGTGGGGGTGTTGTGGTGGTCCCCGTGGTGAGATGGGGGTGTTGTGGTGGTCCTGTGGTGAGGAGGGGGGTGTTGTGGTGGTCCTGTGGTGAGGTGGGGGTGTTGTGGTGGTCCCCGTGGTGAGATGGGGGTGTTGTGGTGGTCCTGTGGTGAGGAGGGGGGTGTTGTGGTGGTCCTGTGGTGAGGAGGGGGTGTTGTGGTGGTCCTGTGGTGAGGTGGGGGTGTTGTGGTGGTCCTGTGGTGAGGAGGGGGTGTTGTGGTGGTCCTGTGGTGAGGTGGGGGTGTTGTGGTGGTCCTGTGGTGAGGTGGGGGTGTTGTGGTGGTCCTGTGGTGAGGTGGGGGTGTTGTGGTGGTCCTGTGGTGAGGAGGGGGGTGTTGTGGTGGTCCCCGTGGTGAGATGGGGGTGTTGTGGTGGTCCTGTGGTGAGGAGGGGGGTGTTGTGGTGGTCCTGTGGTGAGGTGGGGGTGTTGTGGTGGTCCCCGTGGTGAGATGGGGGTGTTGTGGTGGTCCTGTGGTGAGGAGGGGGGTGTTGTGGTGGTCCTGTGGTGAGGTGGGGGTGTTGTGGTGGTCCCCGTGGTGAGATGGGGGTGTTGTGGTGGTCCTGTGGTGAGGAGGGGGGTGTTGTGGTGGTCCTGTGGTGAGGAGGGGGTGTTGTGGTGGTCCTGTGGTGAGGTGGGGGTGTTGTGGTGGTCCTGTGGTGAGGAGGGGGTGTTGTGGTGGTCCTGTGGTGAGGTGGGGGTGTTGTGGTGGTCCTGTGGTGAGGTGGGGGTGTTGTGGTGGTCCTGTGGTGAGGTGGGGGTGTTGTGGTGGTCCTGTGGTGAGGTGGGGGTGTTGTGGTGGTCCTGTGGTGAGGTGGGGGTGTTGTGGTGGTCCTGTGGTGAGGTGGGGGGTGTTGTGGTGGTCCTGTGGTGAGGTGGGGGTGTTGTGGTGGTCCTGTGGTGAGGTGGGGGTGTTGTGGTGGTCCTGTGGTGAGGTGGGGGTGTTGTGGTGGTCCTGTGGTGAGGTGGGGGTGTTGTGGTGGTCCTGTGGTGAGGTGGGGGTGTTGTGGTGGTCCTGTGGTGAGGAGGGGGTGTTGTGGTGGTCCCCGTGGTGAAGAGGGGGTGTTGTGGTGGTCCTGTGGTGAGGAGGGGGGTGTTGTGGTGGTCCTGTGGTGAGGTGGGGGTGTTGTGGTGGTCCTGTGGTGAGGTGGGGGGTGTTGTGGTGGTCCCCGTGGTGAGGTGGGGGTGTTGTGGTGGTCCTGTGGTGAGGTGGGGGTGTTGTGGTGGTCCTGTGGTGAGGTGGGGGTGTTCTGGTGGTCCTGTGGTGAGGTGGGGGTGTTGTGGTGGTCCTGTGGTGAGGTGGGGGTGTTGTGGTGAGATAGTGGTCCTGTGTTGAGGTGGTAATTAATGGAGATAACTTCCACGTCTTAGTCTTTCAGTATATTTCCCTTGTTAACCACCCGTACAGGGTTCAAATATTTATTTTACCAATATCCATTTACTCAACTTTTTTTCCAATTTAAAGAACCTGTCTTTGTACACCTTATATATATTCCTCGTACACCATATATCTATTCTTTGTACACCTTATATATATTCCTCGTACACCTTATATCTATTCTTTGTACACCTTATATATATTCCCCTCAGCATATTGCAACTCGCAAGCGTATCCCCTTTGTTGCTTCACTCTTCTAGTGCTGAGAGAACTAGTTACCTTCACCTTAGTTTGCCACAGCAAACTAAGGTGAAGGTAAACTAAACTAAGATAACCTAAACAACAGAACTAAGGCCCTCTTAGTTCTGGCACACATTCTGCTGCAGTCTTTATAATTCTGGTATAATTCTTCAAGGGGTGCGGATTCCAGACAGTTGCTGGATGTTTAGTATATTGTTCTTACTATGGTTGTATATAGATTATCTGGAATGTCTTTATTTTGGGTTTTAAATGCGGTACTAATGTTTGCTGACTTCCCATATGCTGCTGATGCTACTCTGTTTGTGTGTGTGCCTCTGGTGCTAGTGTGGGAATTATATTCACTTACAAATCTTTTCACTCTTATTACCTGCTTTTCCCTAAGAATTAATACAGAGAGTTGTAATCACAACTGGAAGATTTTTTCATGTTGTAGTACTTACAATATGCCAGGGTAAAATAATGTGAAAAATAATCAAAATAAATATGCAATTAAGAGTTAAAATATTAATTAAACCTTAGAAATTGGGCCAAATGTCCAAAACACTTGTACAGTTTAGCATCTCAAACACCAATATACAATATACAATAGGTATACAGTATACAAGTATACAATGTATATACAATATACAGTATACAATAGGCGGGTCGGGGTTGAACCCCTCTGCTTTGGTTTTATTTTAATAAAATAGTAAATTATACTATATTCTAGTCTCGTAAAATACCATTTTTTTTTATTTCAATATTTAGTTACATCTACATTAGTGCAGCAATCCTACACCGTACGAGAGGTTGCATAGTGTGTCAAGCAGCAGGTATGAAAGGATAAGAAATGCTCATCTCGCAGGATGGTGTAAGAATTTCTGGTTGCACTTCTTATACCATGTCGTAGCTCAGTCGATTAAGGCAGCGTCTGGGATGCTCTCGGACGTAGGTTCGAATCCTCGTCACGGCCCTTGTGGATTTGTCCGTTTACACCTGAAATACTCAGGATTGGAAGATTCGTCCCTTGTAGCCACCTGTCACAGGTAACGGCAGCCCAGTCTGGTCCTGTCAACAACTAAGTCTCACTGTCAGATTGACAGTTTAGTGCTGGCCATATACATAAGTTTCACATTCTCAACATATTATAATTTTTTACGCTAGCGCTTTCAGATCTTTTAGGCTGTGATTTCTTTATCAACAAGGGATTTCGGGCTCGCCATAGCCCGTGCTGCACGGGGGCTTTACTCCCGAGTAGTCCCCCCGAACTCTTCCGTCTTCTATCGACGTGAAGTTTATTTCCCGTAGTCTCTCCTCGTAGCTCATGCCCCTCAGTTCGGGGACTAGTCTGGTGGCAAACCTTTGAACCTTCTCCAGTTACCTCATACAGCTTACATACACAGTTTCAAATGTAGATATGATAGAGTCCAGTAGGCTCAGGAATCTGTACACCAGTTGATTGACGGTTGAGAGGCGGGACCAAAGAGCCAAAGCTTAACCCCCGCAAGCACAATTAGGTGAGTACAATTAGGTGAGTACAGCTCCAGTGTGTGTGTATTTACTATTTATATCAGCAGAATCGAGCTATTAGCTCTTGGACTCCGCTTTTCTAACCAATTTATTTTTCGTCTATTATGTCTACTACATATATTTCTCTTACACACGCATACATCCCCAGGAAGCAGCTGTCTAGCTACCAGCTGCCTATTTATTGCTAGGTGAACAGGTGCACCAGAGTGAAAGAAACTCTGCCCATTAGTAAACGCCTCTGCCGGGGTTCGAACCCGGGCCCTTAGGACTACGACCCCAGAGCGCTGTCCACTCAGCCGCGAGGCCCCTGTGTGTGTATATGCGCGTGTTTCCCTCATTTCGAAATGAGGTTGTTGTTATAGATTCAGCTACTTAGAACAAAAGTTCCAAGAAGCACGGGCTATGGTGAGCCCCGTAGTGGACTTACCTGGCACAGAAGCGGGGCTGTCTCGACGAAATGAGGGATCACAGAGACCTATATACAGACTTCAAACGCTTAAAATGGTGTTCTGTTCAGGTGAAATAGGTCGATTTTGGCTGGACGTGTTCGAACGACGCGTCTCGACTGTTGTCAATCTGCTGCTCTGACTTGCATCTTTGGCGCCCGTGTCCTAATGTGTGTGCCGACCCTGGCTTCGGCACATTGCGTAAGTCATGGATTTTTTTTTTGGTGGGGGAGGAGGGGGAGGGGGAATCTTGTTTCTTGAATTTTGTATTTGTTCGATATTTTGTATATGCTGTTTATGTATTTCTGCTTCTGGAACCATATTATTTACGACGATTTCCTCTCAAAATACTGATGATGATGATGGGCGTGTGTAGTGATGATGGCTTCAGTGATGAATTTTCATAACACGACCATCATTACTACAACCATCTTACCAACCCGGGTATCCCGCATGGCTTCCCATCTACAACCTGTATCACCACCTGCCCGTCCCTTCACCACCTTTTCTTCCCTTTTTCTTTTAGAGGTTGGGCACCATTCCTTCCCCCCGTCCCATCCCCCAATCCTTATCCTGACACCCTTCCCAGTGGTATATAGTCGCATAGTGGCTTGGTGCTTTCCCCTGATAGTTCCCTTCCCTTCCCTTCACCACCTTCCCTACGCTTCATCACCCTATTTACTCTTCATCACCCTATTTACTCTTCATCACTTCCCCCTTCATTATTCCAACCGTCTTCAATAAACTAAACAAAAAAACTGTTAATGGTCATTTGTTTAGGATGGACTTCATCTTAAACAAATGACCATGTATCCTGGAAGGGGAGGATTGACTGGGCTCCAATCCTTAACTGTAGCCTCTGTTCACCGAACAGTAAAATGGGTTACCTGGTGGTTAAACGATTTGGCGGGTCGTATTCCGGGATAAGTTAGTAAGGACTTGCCCGAAACGCTGTATATAAGAGGCTGTACAAGAAATGTAAGATCTCTTGTATATATATAAATAAATAATAAAAAAAATACACAACATGGCCAGTTAACAAATGGAATCTCGGTGATGAGATTTCAAAATTGGTATAATTTTCTATGCAAAAGGAAGAGCGTGAGAATCGTTCCTGGGCCCGCCTATGATCATCCCTAAACAACGAGCAGTCACCCTGCAAAGTTTGATGAGGTTAGCCCCAAGCCTCTGGCCTCCATCCTCGAGCAAGGGAAGGGAATGATTAGGGGAAACGCCGAGCCATTACGACTATACATCACTGGGAATAGGGTCAGGATAAGGATTGGGGATGGGGTGAAAGGAATAGTGCCCAAGCACTTGTAGACGGTCCGGGATTAAACGCCGACCTGCATGAAGCGAGGCCGTCGCTCTACCGTCCAGTTCAAGTGGTTGGGCCACAGATAGAGATAACTTAGTACTAGACGAAGCCCGAGTCAAGCCACGTGTCGACAAAGCCAGAGTCAAGCCACGCTGTTACCTAGCAGTAAAATAGGTACCTGGGTGTTAGTCAGCTGTCACGGGCTGCTTCCTGGGGGGTGGAGGCCTGGTCGAGGACCGGGCCGCGGGGACACTAAAAACCCCCGAAATCCTCTCACGATAACCTCTCAAGATACGCGTCGGAAGCAGAGGTGTCGACAAAGCCCGAGTCAAGCCACGCGTCGGAAGCAGAGGTGTCGACAAAGACCGACAGCAAGACACTTGATGGCGGGAGAGTGACTTCCCCGGAAGTATGGCGGGCAGGAGCCATTTCACGCCCGAGGAAAGGTGAAGACAATAACGGGCCTCTTAGGACGAAACTCCCGCTGTCGGCCGACCAAAAAATCGGCCTCAAACACCCTCGACCTTAAAGGCCATTTGGACCTGAGGTTTTTCGGCAGCCAGATCGGGGGGTTTCGTGTGGTCCTTCGTAACACCGGTAGGCATATTGGTGCCTTTTATACCCTTCACCCTCCTTTATACACCTGCCCTCCCGCTGCCCTCTTGCTGCCCTCCATGACCAATTTTCAATAATCGTGGCATTGACTTTTTAAATGCGCCATGATATTATCAACTTCATAAGTGACAGAGGTACCTGTCTTCACCGTGGGAGAGTGACAGGGGTCGTCACCGTGGGAGAGACAGCAGTCGACAGCGTGGTAGAGTTATAGTAGGGGGGAGGGGAGTCAATGCGGTGCCTCACGAATGATCCATTAGAAAGATATCCAACAACCTAGGCTAGGGGATAACAGCGTCGGCTATATCCTTCTTGCCGATGTGCGTTCGATCCCCCAACGGTCCAGGGGCCAGATTCATGAAGCAGTTACGTAAGTACTTACGAACGTGTACATCTTTCCTCGATCTTTGACGGCTTTGGTAACAATAATTAAACAGTTTACAAGCATGGAAACTTCCGAATCAACTGTTGTTATTGGTATAAACAGCCTCCTGGTACTTCGGAGCTCATTAACTGTTTAATAATTATAAACAAAGCCGCCAAAGATTGAGAAAAGATGTACAGGTTCGTAAGTGCTTGCGTAAGTGCTTTCGTGAATCTGGCCCCCAGGCCTCTAACGTCAGCCGCAATATACACACGAACACGGACCCGACTGAAATCACTAGATTCACACTTACTGATTTTAATTGTGCAAATTACAAAAGTTTCTCATATAAATACCATATTGTGTCTACAATTTCGATGTTTGTAATCCATAAAAAAAAACAGATGTAATGGATAGTCACCGTACTATATCATAGTAGAGTGTCAGCGTACTATATCATAGTAGAGTGTCAGCGTACTATATCATAGTAGAGTGTCAGCGTACTATATCATAGTAGAGTGTCAGCGTACTATATCATAGTAGAGTGTCAGCGTACTATATCATAGTAGAGTGTCACAGTACCTAAAGTACCCAACTCGGCAGCCCTGGCCCCCACGAACGAGCCTCACCAAACAACAATATTGCGAGGACTGAGGACGTGCGGGGGATGCCAAGGCACTGATAAACAGGCCGCCTTTACCGGAGATAAACACAAACACAAAAAAAACTTTCGAAACAAATGAAGATTCTTATTTATCATCAGTTATTTATCATACAACATTTATTTGTGTTCGATGCTTAGGAATAGGGCGGTATATGTGTGTATTTACTATTTGTACTTACTGCAGAGTTGCATCTATCTTTCTATCTGCAGAGTTGAGCTGCAGGGGTCCAACAGCTATTAGCTCTTGGTGGGGGTCCAAGAGCTATTAGCTCTTGGTGGGGGTCCAACAGCTATTAGCTCTTGGTGGGGGGTCCAAGAGCTATTAGCTCTTGGACCCCGTATTTCTAACAAATTTATTTTTCCTCTTCTATGTCTACTACATATATTTCTCTTACACACGAACACATACACTCATCCCCAGGAAGTAGCCCGTGGCAGCTGTCTAACTCCCAGGTACATATTTACTACTAGGTGCGCCACAGCAGTCTGTACGGTCTGAACAAGATAAAAAAACTGTTGGGCTGTTACACACAGAAATCACAACAGCGTGATGCATCAAATTAACAAATCCACAAGGGCCGTGACGAGGATTCGAACCTACATCCTGGAGCATCCCAGACGCTGCCTTAATCGACTGAGCTACGACATGGATATTTTGACCATGTCGTAGCTCAGTCAATTAAGGCAGCGTCTGGGATCCTCCCGGACGTAGGTTCGAATCCTCGTCACGGCCCTTGTGGATTTGTTGGGCTGTTCATTCTATCACTGTCACTTGTACCCAGTTCTGTACGCAATTCTGTACCTATGGGTGGGTAGGGTGGACTGTACCCAGTTCTGTACCCAGGAGTGGGCTGGGCCCAGCTTACCTGTTCTCTCTTAACCCAACCCCTAGCCAGCTGGTAGTACCACATTACAGGTAATTACAGACGAATTACAAAAGAATTGTTCTGAACAAAATTCAGACATCGGCGTTTAAAATTTTAAAATAGAGACAAAACTAAAAACAAAAACATTCCAAGTTTATTATGATACTGCAAAACTAGACAGGGTGGGACGTAGCCTTGAAAGTATGTCAAGAGGCACATACGTTATATTAATGCCAAAACCCGGACCATGTTGGCTACATACCCAACAGCAATTACCGTTAAAAATTGAGTGAGGCTATCCCAAGAGTCTGGCCTTCATCCTCGGACAGACATTCTCATTTATAGATTCATATTTGGCTTTTCTTGAGAATAATGAAAATGTTTACTAGAGAAACCCCTTGAGCAGCAACAAAATATGAACACAGATAATACAATTCAAATGACACATTAGCACCAGTAACAGCAATAATGATATAAACATTTAAATAATAATAATAATAATAAAAATAATAACGGTGGCAATTGCAATATAAGTCCAGCAACATCAAATCAAAATTCTGATAATGATCTAATCAAAAGCAGGACAACACGAAAACGATAAAAAAAAGAGAAAGAATAACGTTCTTTTCAATAGCTGTCACCGCAAGCGTCTTTGTGGACCCCGAAGGGACCACTCTTGTTCCCCGGTATCCCATTTTCTATGATAAGAGAAGATGAGACCTTGTTCCCACACAGCCGCAGGCGGCACCCCACCACCGCAGTGTTGCCGCAGCCCTGGTAAGTGGCACTCTCCCTCACCCACTCGTAACTAGGATGGGAAGAGTGATATGAAATAACTTTTTCTTTCACTCGAGTCTTGTTATCATATAACATAACATAGTTATATGATAACAGAGGGAAGAATCTCCCTCTGAGGGAGGGAGATTCCAGTTAACAACTGAATGGTTTAAGGCACTGTGTACACCAGTTGCAATGCGCTCCTGGCGGTCCGGGTTCGAGTCACTTCTGGGGTGTGGAGTTTTCAGTTATATATATATATATATATATGCAAACAAGCCTGAATGGTCCCCAGGACTATATACAACTGAAAACTCACACCCCAGATGTGACTCGAACCCATACTGCCAGGAGCAACGCAACTGGTATGTACAGGGTTTGTTTGTTTGTTTGTTTTTGTTTGTTTGCATTTGTGTTCCTCACGTGTGCCCCAAAGAATGAGGTGATTTGATAAAATGCTATGCCCAAAATTACCATCCGAGTGCCGGCGGGGAAGTGGTTCTAATAGCTTCGGCTATCACTTCCTTTTGTCCGGTCGTGATGGTCAAGCGAATTAAGGCGTCCCTGTACATACCAGTTGCGTTGCTCCTGGCAGTATGGGTTCGAGTCACTTCTGGGGTGTGAGTTTTCAGTTGTATATAGTCCTGGGGACCATTCAGGCTTGTTTGCATTTGTGTTCCTCACGTGTGCCCCAAAGAATGAGGTGATTTGATAAAATGCTATGCCCAAGATTACCATCCGAGTGCCGGCGGGGAAGTGGTTCTAATAGCTTCGGCTATCACTTCCTTTTGTCCGGTCGTGATGGTCAAGCGGATTAAGGCGTCCCTGTACATACCAGTTGCGTTGCTCCTGGCAGTATGGGTTCGAGTCACTTCTGGGGTGTGAGTTTTCAGTTGAATATAGTCCTGGGGACCATTCAGGCTTGTTTGCATTTGTGTTCCTCACGTGTGCCCCAAAGAATGAGGTGATTTGATAAAATGCTATGCCCAAGATTACCATCCGAGTGCCGGCGGGGAAGTGGTTCTAATAGCTTCGGCTATCACTTCCTTTAGTCCGGTCGTGATGGTCAAGCGGATTAAGGCGTCCCTGTACATACCAGTTGCGTTGCTCCTGGCAGTATGGGTTCGAGTCACTTCTGGGGTGTGAGTTTTCAGTTATATATATATATATATATATATATATATATATATATATATATATATATATATATATATATATATATATATATATATATATACGTACTTGTATTTGCGGGGCATTTACAAACATTTTTAACTGTAATGAACAGAACAATTACTCACACATGAACACGCAATCACAAACTCACACACACACACACACACACACACACACACACACACACACACACATGAACACGCAATCACAAACTCACACACACACACACACACACACACACACACACACACACACACACACACACACACACACACACACACACACACACATACAAACCATTAATTACCAGCAAATTCCACTATTGCCAGCTCACACTTGGGAGGTAAACATTTTTCTCTGACCAAACCACCAACCTGAGGCCTTTAATAACACCAGCTGGGGCGAATCCCCGCCATCTCCCCTCTCCCTTCCCTTCCCTTCCCCCTTCCTCCCCTCACGTATTCCCCTCTCCTGACCACACTCCCCCCCCCCCCAGACCATCCAAGGACCACCAACGACATCCCACAGAGGTTGGTATCACTGGCGGCAAGCCTCCGTTTTCATTAGTTTTGTCAGTCAACAATGGGTGACTCCCGAATAAGGCAATCCTTTTGTCAGCAGCCAATAACGAGCACAAAAGTTCCTATCCCAGGGTTTACAGGGAAGAATGAAAATGGATAAAGTTATATCAGTTGGGGGGGCTTCTATTAGTCTTTGAGGAAAAGCCAAAAGTTTTTGAAAGATCTCCATTATTGGCTGGATAATGTCCGGGAGAGATAACACCACAGGCCAGACACAAGGAAAGAATCCCGAGTGCCACACACTCACACTGTCTCTCTCTCTCTCTCTCTCTCTCTCTCTCTCTCTCTCTCTCTCTCTCTCTCTCTCTCTCTCTCTCCCTCTCTCTCTCTCTCTCTCTCTCTCTCTCTCTCTCTCTCTCTCTCTCCCTCTCTGCGTTCCATTCATCTGAAGAAAATCGCAGCAAAACGGGCGATAGGGCTAATTTACAAACGCAGACTTTTATAAGTCCAAATTCAACCCTCTTGACCTGCATCCCAAACAAAGATTTTTTTCACTAACATTGACTTACTATAAGTAAATGTATTCAGATCGCATAGTACACAAGACGGTTCCCCAACGGATATTAAACCTACCTAACCTAACCTAACTTAACCTAACCTAACCTAACCTAACCTAACCTAACTTAACCTAACTTAATAGAGCTTAGTATAATAAAAGTTAACTTAATAATAAATAATGTCTTATTGGAAGACGAGCTTTGTAGAGTAGTCACCTGTGCGGTTTGACCATTCCCAGAGTAAAGGTGTCGGGTCAAAGGTCACCCCCAGTCACAGCTAGCCCGTCATGACGCTCGCTTCGTTAACAGCTCAACAACCTTCCCGTACAAGGCTACACTGTGGAGGGATGTACTTGACGTTTGCGTTCTCGTTCTGGGTGCTGTTACGGCATTGTCTGAGGTGCGCAGCAATGTGCGCACTGACACGCACGTCTCACCGCGCGGCGTTAAGTGCGCGTGTATGACTGCTCTGACTGGTGAGGAGAAACGGAATAAGGATAAGGGAAGATGCCGTTCCTCATCCTTCTCTTCCTCCTGCTCTTCATATTCCTCCTCTTTCTCCTCTTTCTCCTCTTCCTTCTCCTCCTCTCCCTCCACATCACTCACCCTTCCACCCGTCACTTATTGAGGGTGGGAGAAAGAATCCCATTTTCTGTGATATCCTGTTGATCGGACGGTACCCAAGTGTAGGTGGGAGGGGGGGGGGTGCTTTGAGGGTCTGTGGGAAGGTGTGAGGGTCTGTGGGAAGGTGTGAGGGTCTGTGGGAAGGTGTGAGGGTCTGTGGGAAGGTGTGAGGGGTCTGTGGGAAGGTGTGAGGGGTCTGTGGGAAGGTGTGTGAGGGTCTGTGGGAAGGTGTGAGGGTCTGTGGGAAGGTGTGAGGGTCTGTGGGAAGGTGTGAGGGTCTGTGGGAAGGTGTGTGAGGGTCTGTGGGAAGGTGTGAGGGTCTGTGGGAAGGTGTGAGGGTCTGTGGGAAGGTGTGAGTGTCTGTGGGAAGGTGTGAGGGTCTGTGGGAAGGCGTGAGGGTCTGTGGGAAGGTGTGTGAGGGTCTGTGGGAAGGTGTGAGGGTCTGTGGGAAGTGTGAGGGTCTGTGGGAAGGAGGAGTGAGGAATCTGAGGGAGGGAGGTTCCAGTTTACATGGGAGAGGTGCGAGAAAGAGAGGGAGTAAGAGAACATGTGAAAGGAGAGAACGAGAGAGGGGGAACAACAGGCAGAGGAAGTAGTCGACACGTGAGGGAGAGGGGAGTGAGGGAGACGGGGAGTGAGGGAGAGGGGGGGGGAGTGAGGGACATTTTTTTCATGTCACACAACACGAGGGGAATTTATGTATCGATTACATGCATGCGTCTATGTTGCCAAAATATCTTCTGCAGGAACACGTCCCTTTAACTTAACATAGCCTTCATAATAATAAAAATAATAATAATTGAGAGCTTACTACAGTGCCGTAGTGCATAAATGAAAGTGAATGAAAGACCCACTTTACGTTCAAGTGTATTAAAAACCAAAATACTATTCACAATCCAGCTATTGAAAACCAGGCTTTTCGTACACTCAAAAATAAATTAGCCCTCTCATTCACCTTCAATAATAATAAAAATAATAATTATTTATAAAACAAAGTTTCATGTCTCAAAATAATGGTTAATAATTAGGCCCAAAAAACTGTATATAATAAAGTCCCTAACAACGAGCCACAACTATTGTAACCAACGTGTACAAGGCTCCGTTGTTTATGTCTCTCGTCTATAGCCATTTACTAGGCCCTTGTCCTTGGTGAAGAGAAGAAATTATTTCATGTTTTGCTGTTATAGACTTCCTCTTAGCAACTGTTGCTTTTGATAATGATGTAAACTATTATCAACCCTTGACTCTTCCTGAAATGACGCGTCCTGAAATGCCACATGTAGATAAAATGCCATGTTGAATAGTGCATAAAATGCCATGTTGGATAGTGCATAAAATGCCATGTTGGATAGTGCATAAAATGCCATGTTGGATAGATCATAAAACAACATGTTGGATAGTGCATGAAACACCATGTTGGATAGTGCATGAAACACCATGTTGGATAGTGCATAAAACAACATGTTGGATAGTGCATGAAACACCATGTTGGATAGTGCATGAAACACCATGTTGGATAGTGCATAAAACAACATGTTGGATAGTGCATGAAACACCATGTTGGATAGTGCATAAAACAACATGTTGGACAGCGCATGAAACAGCGTGTTGAATAGGGAATTATAAACAAAAAATGCATAGCAAATAACAGTATTTATTTGACGGTAAAAGTAGTGGGGATGGTGGTAATAATAGTGATGGTTGGGAGAGTAGCACAAATTGTGGTGGTGTGGATGGTGTTACAAGTGGTAGTTGAGTAAGTGGTGATGGGGAACGTGAAGGTTGGGTTGGTGCAAACGGGAATAATATGAGTGCAAGTGGAGCATGAGGTGTAGGTGGTGTAGGTGGTGACGTGGAGGCAATTATTAACATTGTATAATTACCCTCAAGTGTTCCGGACTAAGTAACAGGAGTACATTTGCAGATAGCCGGAACATGTTCTCATTAAAACCATTCAAGCAACATGTAAGTCAGTGGGCTAATAGGAGAAAACGGAATTCAATAAACTGTAATTAAAACCAGTCTACTTTTTAGATATAAAAATAGTAGTAGTAACTTTAGTAACAGTTGTAGTAGTAGGGGATAGTTATTATCAAAAGTATTTGTAGTACAATAATAATATGTAACATAAGAATTAATGAAACTGTAGAAGGTATATTGACCCAAAAGAGGCAACTCTTTATATCCACCTAACTCATTCACATAAAAATCTAACCTATGCTTTGAAACCATCAAGTTTTGAAACATTAAAAGTAGCAACAGCATAGAAAACAGAAGTACTGCTAACAACGGTAACGAAAGTAGTTCTAGTTGTTTCAGAAAAAGAAGTATTGTCGCCAGTAGAGTGTATTACTCAAATTAAAAACTTTATTCGTAAATGATTTTATTTGTATCATTTAAATTAGAGAATATTGCAGAACATTAACTATATTTCTAGAGAATCACCATAACAAATATATCACACAGTCATATAATTATATGCTACACAATTTAGAGTTAGAAATTGAATGTGTAAGTGATTTAAACAAAATCCCTACAGGTGTGTGGCTGGATTGAGTAGGTTGTTCAGCCCTAGAAAAATCTTAAACAATACATATTACATAAACTAATATGTAGGGGGTCACTTCATTAGCTGAGCACGTAATTATATATATATATATATATATATATATATATATATATATATATATATATATATATATATATATATATATATATATATATATATATATATATAAAGCGTCTTCAACCACAATCTGCTTAATTGAAAAATCAATATCATTTCAACTAGCATGTGTTTATTGCATACTAATTTAAATACGTTTTTTATAAAGTTGTCTCGGTCTCTGGGAAGCCCAGTAACTAGTCATATATTTAGGAAAGTAGTAATATTAGGGGCTTTCTGTGTTTATTTGAGTCTGCCTTTGAATTTATGTGTCAACAGCACAAGCTTCCCCTGCATTGCTCTTGTCCATTTTCTATGACGAACGCTCCAGATACGAAAGTAAATGAAAATGGGCGTTTTTTTGCCATAGATATTCAAGTTAAGTTCGTCATGGTCCGCTTGTGTCTGTCTCTTCAACAGGCGAGATTCAGTTTTCTCAAAATGCGACAGAGGGACGGGCAGTGGACATACAACACGCTGCCGTCATAAGAATCACTCCTGTGCTGAGATATTCGCCGTTGGACACGATATATCTTCACAGTTTGGCTAATTTACTGCTGTTAATTTTGTTTGACAATGTATTTTATGGTTTGGTTTAAAATTGGTTATTATGGATTCACTGGTTATTATATATTGGCTATTGTCTCCACCTGGTGCTGTCAGCCTGCTGGCCCTCGTGACGCCTGGCCTCTCCTGAGCCGCTCCAGGTTACTGTAGTCACCCCGAGACTCACCCCCCCTCTCACCCTTGCTCACCCCCCCCTACCAAAACAACTCCCTCCCTCCCTCCCCCACAACAAAATTCCCACCTTTGTTCCGCCCCTCCCCCAACCCCACCACAACCCGCAACACACCCCCTCCCCCCTTCCTATTAGGTACTTTTTTAGGTGCCTAATTCCGACGTCGTACTCCAGCAGGGTTGTTGTACTGCCGCTTGTCTCATCCCCCCCCCTCCCCCCTCCCAGTGGTCCCACATCAGCCTTCCCCCCCCCCATTATCCCCCCAATTCTCACCCCCCTTCATTTTTAAACAGCAAACCCCCCAACAAACCACCACTACCACACACACGGCTCATCACTTCAAACCAAAATTGTGGTGGTTACTACAATAAATCAAAATAAACAAATGCCGTTTTATGCCAAAATCCACCCCCCCCCTCCCCCCCCCTCCTTTCAATCCCTGCAAATTGCCACCACCCTAGAAACCCCACGTCAACAAACCGCCATTGCCCAATCACCTCCGCCAACCAACTGCACAGCTAACCAAGCCAGCGAACCACTGCCACATAATAATTTATAATAATTTAACGAATTAAAAAGTATAATAATTTAACGAATTAAAAACTATAATATTTTAACGAATTAAAAAGTATAATAATTTAACGAATTAAAATATTTAATAACAAAGTTCACTAAAGTGTGGACAACAGGTCTTCATAAATATAGTTCCTGTTATAATCCAATAAAATGTCCTAAAAGTGATGAGTAAATATTATATTTTAATAAGACCAGATTCTGAATGGAAGGAAATGTAAGAAATACCAACCAAAAGCTGATTTAAATTAACCGAGGAAGCCGCAAGGGAGTTTTGCACCTCCTCTCACTTAACATTAAGTGAGTGATACACTTTAGACCTCTTCACTTAATATTAAGTGAGGCACAGTCTCAGTTATGAAATTCACTAAATCGCCGAAAAAACACTTAACGCACGCGAGCACATGCACAGACCTGTGTGCACGCACACACACACACACACACACACACACACACACACACACACACACACACACACACACACACACACACACACACACACCTTGAACCAGTTGATTGACAGTTGAGTGGCGGGGACAAAGAGCCAGAGCTCAACCCACGAATGCACAACTAGGAGAGTACACAGGGGGGGGGGAGCCTTTTAGGGGAGGGCCTCGCGGCTGAGTGAACAGCGCTCGTAGTCTTAAGGGGTTCGATTACCTGCTGAGGCGGAAACAAATGGGGAGAATTTCTTTCACCCCGATGCACCTGTTCACCTAGCAGTAAATGGGTACCTGGGAGTTAGACAGCTGCAACGGGTTGCTTCCTGGGGATTTGAGTGTGTGTGCGTGTGTTAGAAATATATGTAGGAAAAATAGATTGGTTAGAAAGGCTAATTGCTCGATTCTGCAGACACAAATAGTTAATAGTAAATACACATTTGAAGTGCATCAATAGGTATAAACCCCACAACTATGATTTTATTTCGCTTTGGAAAAATAAAGCTACTTAAACAGAAAATATTCAAGAGAGATCTGAGAAAATATTTGGTCTCAAACCGTGTCCTGGACAAATGAAACGCCCTGGAAGACAAGAAGGCAGAACGAGACAGCTGGAATGCACCGTAGGATACGTTAGCTGAAATGAAGTGCAGGACGAGACAGCTGGAATGCTGTGACGAGATCAAGTAACTGGAACTCAGCTCAGAGTGACGTGTTTGCAGGATACAACAAGACAAATGGAAAGCTCTCCGGCATGAAGTAGCTGAAACTCCCTGCATGTCGAGGTGTTTGGAAGGAAGAGCAGGACGAGGCGGCTACGATGCACTGCAGGATAAGGCTGCTGGAACTCACTGTAAGATGAGAGAACTAGACCATTCTGCAAGACGAGATTGCTACAAGTCTGCTAGACAAGTCGGGTCCCTGGAAACACAAACCGAAACTGTCTCTATTTTCCTCCAGTTACAACTTGTAATAAAGTTGTTACATCTTGGCTTAACGTGTTTATGACATATTAGAACGTTGTTACAACTTGCTATATTGGTTGTTATAACTGGTTAGGAG
Organism: Procambarus clarkii; assembly: GCF_040958095.1. Classification (NCBI taxonomy): domain Eukaryota; kingdom Metazoa; phylum Arthropoda; class Malacostraca; order Decapoda; family Cambaridae; genus Procambarus; species Procambarus clarkii. The sequence continues at coordinate 14,053,694 of NC_091178.1, forward strand.
GTGTTAAAACATGTTCGAACGTTGTACCAACGTCGTAGTTTCGGTGTGTGTTTGGTGGGGTTAGATTGACCTGTAGGGCTTGGTGGCTCTATGTAAAAAAAAATGTGAAACTTAAAGAATGTACACAATAAACAGGAAAGAAACACTAGAGATCAGAAGATTGAACTTTATCCAGTACCCCTCAAGGTTATCTCAGATTCCATTATAAGTGACAGATCCCATTCAAATAATCAGAATAAACACATTTTAAAATGACGGAGAGAACAAAAAATATTCCTTAAGTTTTGTTGCTCATAAGAGAATTTTAACTCACTTGTCAGACAGGTGGGAGTCGATACCTGGGGTGTTATCTCTCTCCTGATAACACTCAGCTTATCGGGACCACACACACACACACACACACACACGCACACACACACACACACACACACACACACACACACACACACACACACACACACACACACACACATACACACACACACACACACACACACACGCACACACAACCATTTATTAGGTAGATAAGAAATAATGGGTTATAAGAGTATATCATCATAGCGTAATCACTTAAGATAATGCATTTTGTAGTGTGTGTGTGCGAGTGTGTGTATATTTACTATACACATACTTGGATTTTAACCAAGTGGAACTAAATGGAGCTAAAACGGCATTTGGCTGTCTCAAACGTATATAAAGGTACATGTATGATTTGTGAGAATAGGAAGATGTGTGTTACAAAGACGACACCGTCGTAACAGGAGCTCCGTGACTGGTAGGGGGTTAATCTGTCCCGACACCTCAGACCTGTCTACACTTAGTCCTCAAGACGTCAATGGCTCACTCCTCCACTGACCTTCCAGCTCGCTTCAGGCTTACTAAGCAGCTTCACTCCCCCCTGTAGAGTAGGTCCCCGAGTGTGCCTCCTCAAACCCAATGACCAGAAGGTCTGCCACCCAGGAACCAGTGACTCAAGGATCCTTTTCCCAACTGCTCGTTTTTCGACCCTCAACACTGATATTTTTCCAGATTTATAATTATAAACTTTATAAGTACAAACTTTTTATAAGATTTGTAACCATAAATTCTAATGATCCCTCAAGGATTCGAACCTAGGCGTCCAGGGTCACGCCATTGGCTATCTAATACTGCAATCACAACACGAGCTATTGCCTTAAAAATGAGTGAATTTCGCGAGAGCCACAGACACATATACACCCCGGCAACACTCGTGGCTCATTTCATGTACATTTATTTCGTTAATTCCTTGAACGAGTTAATATATTGACGTTAACCATAACTACTTTGTCCCTTGTGACCCCACACGTGTATATAATGCGAATAGCGACAACAGGGGGAACAGCCAATTAGGTGCAAAAGATTCATGGATTCAAATCAATGGTCTGCTGTTGAGAAATATATATTATCATCTTAAAATCTCTTACTAACACAATATGATGGTGAATTATTAATGTTTCTGGTGTGTGTGAGCGTGACTGTGGAACCTGTTTTTGTTGGCAGCGCTTTGGGCTTATGGCTGTGTGTTAAATAGCGTTTGCCTGAATATGTTTTTGCCTCGTCGACATGTCCTCCCTCAACATTTTAAACAGTTAACACGTACCCCCTCAACATGTCCTCCTTGACACGTGCCCCTCAACGCATGTCCCTCAACCAGTCACACTCAATACGTACTCCTTGAAATGTCCCCCATCAACAAGTTACCCTCAGCAAGTCCCCCCATTAATACTTGCCCCCCAACACCTCCCCTATCAACCCAATCACTTCCACCCGTCCCGTTCAATACGAACACCTCAACTCGTACCCCTTGACATGTCTGTGCTATATGTGTATTGTCAGGCGCCTTGAAGGAGTTTAATGCGGTGTTGCTTATACTAAGATTATTTGAGTTCCTTAGTGGGCATGTGAAGGCATAGACAATATTCATCTATGCGAAACGCCTTGAAGGATACGAATGTCGTCTATGCTTCCACATGCCCAATTGGAGATTATCATCGCCTCGTTCAACGTGCCTAACAATACACAAACAGCAAGGCTCTATCAAAGAACATAATTTCAAATCATAACAGACCACAAACAGAGACATCCTGACAAACAACACTGAAATAATCGACAGGTACAACGACAATAGAAGATTAAACATCGACGAAGCACTAAACATCAAACAATCTCAGCCAACTAACACTTAGTTACATTCATGTTGAAAACAGTATTTTTCTTCGAGAAAATACAGACCATCCAGCACACTGCCCCGGCCCACACTGGAACATAGGAGATGAGTAAGTTGCAGTGGGCTTATTGGCCCCATGTAACACTTTACCTAATCCTCGATTACAAATTTGATTGGTCCGGTTAGATACCATTCGCTTCTACTTTGCCTTTGAACATGTTGACAGAGCCAAGAATATATTATTGACTTACATATATATATATATATATATATATATATATATATATATATATATATATATATATATATATATATATATATATATATATATACACACTGTCGACCACGAAGGAGAAAATGAAACAGGAAATTCCTTATATTCTTTCGTATTAATCAATACATCTTCAGAAGGATGGATATTACAAGTCAGTGGTGGATATATAGACAGGAATAAGGCGAGGTGAGGTGAAAAACATTGTCATTGTTCACGAACATAAGAGTATGCTGCCGAAGGCTCTTTAACCAATACAACAGTTCCATGAAGCAACAATACTATTAGATAATAACGACATATTAATGACATATTATTGAGATAACTGTGTAATGAGGATCTTACTCAAATCGTTTTTTAATTGATCAAAAATGGATCCAAATGATTCAAACCGTTATTAATGTTCACATTGTATAGCTTTGTGATTTGCATTAAAGAAGAATCAATAATGTTTCTATTGAAAATGAATTTTTTCAGTTCGTTATTGCAGAACTCTCCCAATCAATTAATGAGAATTTTCTGCCAAATGAGCAAACAGAGCATTAGTAAATAAATGGTCATTTTTAAAGAATATTTATGCTGCGAAATTCTAAATTTCAAAATATGTAGATATCTGACCTACATAGAACCTATTACAGTCTTTACAAGGTATTTTGTAAATGACACAGTTATCACCATGAGGTCTGTTTCTAACTAAAAAATATTCAACTTAATTTTCGTAATTAAAAAACTCATGTATAAAAAAAAAATCAACGTCGTGACAATATTTTTGAACCCAGAAAAAATATAGTAAACTTAATACATTCTTTGGGCGAATTTTCTTGGTCGAAATATTGTTATAATATGTACGCTATTCTTTGCTACCGCAAACTTTCCAAAAACACCATAGTGGATAACAAAGCTTGAGACCAATAGAATCAATATTCTTAAACTCTTCATCCAAGAATTCTGGCCTGACAACCCGAATTCTGGGCTTAGATGCATAGAGGACAAAAATTATTGTTTCACAATTAATCTATTCCCTGAAAAATTATGAACATAGATGAAATTTTTCGTAGGGCTTCTGTAGACACTAAACTTAAGTGAAAAATCTTCCATATGAATAAGAATATATAAAAATGACAAACATTTATCAATTTCAGTTTCTCTAGTAAATTTTACAGAGGTGACGCTCATTAGGTTTAGCTAAAAAAATCATCTGAATTTACACTTGTAGGCCAAGTACACAAAATATCATCAACATATCTAAACCACGGAATGATTCCAGGGGGTCATTTTTAAAAACAAATATATTTTCAAAATATTTCATGTACAACTTTGAAAATTACAAAATAGAAATACGTATTATAGTAATAAATATAATAGGATAGATAAAACGATAATATAGCTATCAATAATTAAAAATAATACAAATTAGTAGTTTAAATAAACTGCCTTCACTACATTAGGTAAAAATTCTCATGCAACGATAGAATTTTACGGTATTCTCCATTTTAAGTAAAAAGCGGATAAACACAAATTAATTTAATCCCAAAGATTACTAAAGTCTTTTATAACCATTAGGAATCTTTATAACGAAAACATATGTTAGTCCTAAACAAATTTCAAGAGAAATATTAACGTATATTTTAAAACATTGCCTTCGTTCGTATATACATCCATTGTCCTTGCTGTTGGGCTTAATGACCATGAATATCTTTAGTCATGAACAAGGTTCACAACTGAAGTAACCTCTTAATGTATATACGTCGAAAATTCTAAGTGGTTATATCCAGGAGTCTGTATTTAGACTGGTGATATCCTTGTTATTAGGTGTGGCTAATGACTTCCTGGTCATTGCGTTGTACTGTTGTACTCGGAGATATCTGGATATCCTCTGTAAATGTTTCCTATTCCGTACAGCTGTACGCGGAGCACGACTTAGTTACTCCTGTTTCATGGCACGTGCAGCTTGTGTGAAGGTTTTCTTCTCACGATGTCTAGACATGTGGGAATGTTGGGAGACGCGGCTCAGTGGCACGTCAGTGTATTCATTCGACAAGGATTGGAAGTTGTTGTTGCTGCTTTCAGTTGATCTCAGGGCAACGACTAAACGAGACGTATTTTAGAGTTAGACGTGTTGCGCTTGCCGACGAGGGCAGGATTTGTGTTATGGACTGGAGATATTTATCCAATGTTTTTGACTATTTTATATGTAATGACAGGTCTCCTCTCGATACTGAATGGGACTCTGATGGTGATATGGACTTGTCTGAAGTTAATTCTGGCACTATGATGCCTTAAACAGTGAAGAAGCTAATGTTCGGTTGTCTCTGGGACATGTAAAACTTTCCCACTCCGTTCAGCTGCCCGCAGAACACAACTGACTGCCAGTCACATGAGGCTAAAAATGCAATATAGTTTTATCGTCGCGTCGAAGTGTTTACGAGGTTCCAGTAAAGACTTTTGAAATACAGAAAGGATGGATTCAACTAATTTCAGCCATGACATGATCAAGGCGAGAGCAGCCAGCACCTGCCCGCTGGCACTAGTTTATTTCTATGTGACAGACGAGGAAGTTTGCAGTGATTGTCATCTGAACCGAGACGTATTGTCCAATGATTGGTTGTGTTGGCTTGAAGACCACTTTCTGATTGGGCTGTCCTGGACCTAGGAATGTCCCCACCAACGTGTACGAAGCGAAGTTTCCAGCTTGTATAGTTGTTCCTACCCTCACCTCGAAGTTACGAAACTGATACTGAGCATAACTGTTGCTCTGTGCAATCATCAGAACTTCATTTACAACCACAGGACGCCTTAAATCCAACAGGAACCATGGTTTGCTGACCGATGGTGTACAGAAGCAGCTGTTCTCATTCCAGTCGTAGATTCCGCTAATGAGATTGTTCTTCACTCTGGTGCCGTCAATAGCCGGTGTGCCTGTGATGGAGGCACGGAAGGCGTAGTCAGGGAGGGAGTAGCTCGTGAAGCAGAAACGGACGTTGCTTGTCGCATTAGTTTGGTAGGCAGCGGAGACGACGAGGCTGGTGAGTTGGCACCCGAGGACCCCGTCGTGGCACCAGGCCTCACACCATGCCAGGGGTGCGCACATCATGCCACACTGTCTGGTGCTTAGAGTCTGGCTCGTCTGCTGCACCGTGGAGGTGAACCGCGATGTCTCGATGGTGACGGGGCGCCACAGCTGAAGGTCCAGTCCAAAAGAATCTTTCACCATAACTATCAAACACCAAAATAACATAGTGATCATCCTGAGAGCTGGGCGATGTAGTGTCTGATGACTTGCTACACTGAAGGCCACCTGTGATCTGCACAACATACCAGCGGTGTTCATCAGTTGTTTTTTTACAAAAACAAGACAATGTCGACGGCTTCAAGTTCGAGACGATGTCTCCAATCAGAAATTTATCGGATGAAATCAGATCAGTATTGGTTGTCAGTGACGATCAGCGGGATCACTCAAGATCTTCAGATCCTCACTCACAGTAGTGGGTGGATCCTCATTCACAGTAGTGGGTGGATCCTCACTCACAGTAGTGGGTGGATCCTCACTCACAGTACAAGAGGGAGACGGGTTCTGCCTCGCTGGGCTTGCCACGCCCTCCGTGGCGTCTCTGGAAACACTGTCTTCAATCCAGTAGTTTGCCACGAGTTTTAGTCGGATCTCCATGAATACAAGAAACTTAAATGATTATTTTATTAGATGTGGATTTGATATGGATTTAGAACTTGTATATCATAAAACGCATGTTAACAACAAAGCCTTCATTGTGAAAAATCTTCATTGCAAGTGATTAGTTGAATGGTCAAGGGAAGTGAGGACAGAACGGGCCATAAAAATAAACAATTTTTCAGCCATCAATTGTGCACCATAAAACTATTTCGTTTAGCTGCGGAATTTCGTCTGAACTGAATACATTCTTGTTTAAAGGAATAGCTTAAAGAACCGAGTTAATTTATTGTTCTTGATTATACTTGACACTTGAGCACGCGAGCACTAAATTATAAGTAATTATACCTCTCTCCATTCTTCGTGTTTATTGGGAGTGAAATGTTGACTAGCTGACGATCATTCAAACTTGAATTGGTTTGAATACGTCCTTCCCCCTCACAGTGAAGGGAAGGCTTCCTCAAGAGGACGAAGGGTATTAGTGAGATTTCTGAGTTTAGATATGAAGGGAAGGTAGAGCACAGTGGTACTAGTGTTGGAAACAAGTTTGGGATGAAAGTTGGAAAGTTGGAACACGTTCCAACACGAGTTCCAACACGAGTATCACTGTGATCTGCCTTCCCTTCATATATCTGACCTAAAATATCTCACTAATACCCTTCCTCTTTCTCTTGATGTAAAGGTCGGCTTTCGGCAAACTAACATCTTTCGTAGTAATCTGGTTCACACTGCTCCTCCTGCTTCCACACGTCGACGCTTCTCCATCTTCTGATGTGTGGTTTCGTCATCATGTCTTCATATGTGTTCTTATGCCATGAGTCTCGTTCGGGACGTGTGTCAACTTGCTGGTTGGTCAGTAAGCTGATTGTGATCATTTTAACCCCTGGAGGTAATTGATCTTCAGTGTCACAGCTCAGCTTAAGCAATGGTCAGCTGGTATACACACTTGACAGCGAGGTCTGATCACTATAGTGGATGGGTGTGTCAAATTCAGTACACTCCCCCTCAGCCGCCTCAAATCGCCTCACGCCTCTCGAGCTATTTCAGCCAGGTTCGAGTCCTGGCCAAGGCAGGCCGACAGGGCATCAGCAGTAATTTGGGAATCTGGTTGGAACTCGATTAGCGAATCGTATCCCAAGAAAACTTGTAGGTTAAGTCTTAACAAAAGGCTGAGATTGATCGATCCTGTTCCGACTTGTGTTAAAAAAAAATGTCCCTTATACCTCCTCCCCCCATGCTACCACCATCACCACTACCAATACCTCACTACCACCAGCACCTTACTACCACCATCACCACCATCACCTTACTACCACCATCACCTTACTACCACCAGCACCTTACTACCACCATCACCACTACCATCACCTTACTACCACCATCACCACTACCAGTACCTCACTACCACCATCACCTTTCTACCACCAGCACCTTACTACCACCAGCACCTTACTACCACCATCACCACTACAACCATCACCTTACTACCACCATCACCACTACCTGTACCTTACTACAACCAGCACCTTACTACCACCATCACCACTACAACCATCACCTTACTACCACCATCACCACTACCTGTACCTTACTACAACCAGCACCTTACTACTACCATCACCACTACCACCAGCACCTTACTACCACCAGCACCTTACTACCACCAGCACCTTACTACCACCATCACCACCACCAGCACCTTACTACCACCATCACCACCACCAGCACCTTACTACCACCATCACCTTACTACCACCACCACCATCACCACTACCATAGAGCCCAGGCAACGAAACATCCATAAAACGAGAGCGTCTGTGACAGTCCGGCTCGCCACAATGGTTGCTAATGAGTGGAGGGTGATAAATAATACTGGCCTCGCGCCCACACCGCCCGCACCTGCTCCCGCTCCTTCACGCCACGCCCCAGTGTACAAAGCGTACGCAAGGGGCCCTGCCCGAGCTTGCATAGGTCACGGTCCCCAGGAAGCTGCACCTGGTTCAAGTTCAAGTTCAAGTATGTTTATTGAGACAAGAAAAAATACATCTCAAAGGGATAGAGTAGCTTAGGCTATTTCTACCCCCCTATCTGCACCTGGTTACGAAAAGGTTGAGATCGAGACGCATGGACCATCTTCAACCATATATATATATATATATATATATATATATATATATATATATATATATATATATATATATATATATATATATTTCAGCCTTAGTGTTCAAGTATACCAGCACAAAGGCCTGCTGGTTCATCATCCACACAACACATGAGACACATAAACCCGCTGGTTCGTCATTCACACAATTCAGGACACATAGACCAGCTATGTGTACCCCATCACAAAGCTGGTTCATCATACAGGCTCATTAGGAGTACTACACACCACTGAAGTCAATCACTGTATAATCATTCACATGAAGCATCGTGTATAATTAGTATCATCATTTAAGTTATACATCACACATAAAAAAATGTATCATTTCACCATACACAACATTGTCCATCATCACACATTTGCAAATACAGTTTCAATATTAACATTATACAGGCACATTAATTTCAGTAATCTACAGTTAATAGGAATATCAATGTAAGCACATTAAGCTGTACGTATCAATCCTCCATTGATTAATATTTTAATCCAGATCAAAGCTTCATAAACAAGATAATACACCAGAGCCGAAACATGCAGTTGTTTTGATTATTACTGACGATAATTATTTTAGTATAATATAGTCTTTATGCTCTACTCTTGTAAGGGCCACACTTGACGGGTTCTGTGATTGTGTTCTCAACTAGAGAGACAGACACAGAGAGAGAGAGAGAGAGAGAGAGAGAGAGAGAGAGAGAGAGAGAGAGAGAGAGAGAGAGAGAGAGAGAGAGAGAGAGAGAGAGAGAGAGAGAGAGGAGAGATATAAATTGGGAAAAAAGAGAAAGGAGAAAACAGTAAGTGAATGAATGAATGCACGAAGCAAACACAGGAAACTCTCATTTATTTATGAAATTTTGTTTGTGTTTGCCGATTAAAGGATTGGTCGTCTTCACATCCGGCTTCATGCACAAGAAGCCGGATGTAAAGACGACCACGACCAGGCCTCCCAGACAGCACCTTTTTTGCACTCCATGAGTTTCCGACAGACATTTTGAGCCCAGATGATCCGTTATACCGATTATACTTTAAGTGCTAATTATATATATAACAACATTGAAACTGGCTGTACATTAGTGGTAATTTTTTTTCGTCTTTTGCTGTATAATCGCGATAAAGAAGGCAGATATGTCAGTGGGTTAATGGGTGTTGATAATGATACTTTATCGAGTTTTGGTATTGATTCGTAGGGTGGCTTAAAATGAGCATTGGAGGACAGAGATTAGAAAATAAAGTGGAAGATTATTGTCTTTACAAATGCATCTGTGTACTCACCTAATTGTGCTTGCGGGGGTTGAGCTTTGGCTCTTTGGTCCCGCCTCTCAACTGTCAATCAACTGAATTAATTCAGTTGTGTAAATTAATTACGAATGTGTGTGTGTGTACTCACCTAGTTGTGCTTGAGTTTGTCTAACTCAATAGTGCCGATTTCTACGTTCTTAATGCGTATATATACGTCATATATATATATATATATATATATATATATATATATATGCAACAATGATCACAAAAACACTGATCCAAGTATGCAGAATAACCACATATGAAAAATAGAAAATGCTTAACGCGTTTTCGGCTAATTCGCCTTCATCAGAGCAAAGTAGAATCAAAGTTTGATTCTACTTTGCTCTGATGAAGGCGAATTAGCCAAAAACGCGTTAAGCATTTTCTATTTTTCATATGTGGTTATTCTGCATATATATATATATATATATATATATATATATATATATATATATATATATATATATATATATATATATATATATATATATATATATATATATACACGTCAATCATATTAGCGTTTGCCTTTCCACTGCAGACTTTCGGCGCCGTGGATAGGGGAGGGGAGACCTGCTGCATGGGTGACAGCTTCTCCTCCATATCAACCTACCCAGGCTTTGCGCCCTGGAGAGGCCACTCCAGACCGACAACCAGAGCACAACTCCACAGTCTCCTGAGACTGATGGATGCCTACTACTATATATACGTCAGTACATACATATATACTATATATATATATATATATATATATATATATATATATATATATATATATATATATATATATATATATGTGTGTGTGTGTGTGTGTGGGTGTATGTAGGTAAGTTTAATATCTTGCCTAAATTTATCAACTAGTGTAAATTGACATGCAAATGCCAGTCATTTCCTCAAAGCAGTACACTAACAAGGAGTCCTGACACTTTTCTTCCACCCCCCCCCCCTCCCTTCCCCATGTACTCACTCAATCCCCCCTTCCCCTCCCCTCCCCCCCCCCCCCTTCCCTTCCCTCCCCCCCTTCCCCCACCACCCATTACCAGCCCATTATATACTAATAGCGAAGTGGATGTGCGGGCCGGGTATGTGGGACCCTGGTCCTGTATAATGCTATATAGCCTACAGGCACATACCTTGCTAATGACAACTTACGATAACCAGCCACAACAAGATAACAAGACCCTTGACAATTGTACTCCTTGAGGCTCGAACCTGACGGGCGTTCGATAACACTTTGTATACAGATTGTGCTATCTTGTAGGCTATCAGGGGCTCTGGAGAACCTTCCCCGAGATATTGTGTGTTTCAGGTGAGAGAGGCGATAACGAGGGCATCTCCGATCACTCGACTGTCACGCCTGAGGTGGTCGACGGGGCAATTAGGCGGCCCCCGGCGGGGACTAGCAGATGGTCACACGATGAACAGGGTGGATGGCTAGATGAGTAAGTGGATGAATAGAGAAGTGGATGAACATATGAGTGGGTGGATTTGGTGGGAAAGGGTGGGGGGAGGTTGGGTGAGTGTGGGGGTCGATGGATTAGTGGGTGTACAGGTTTGGATGGATGATTGGGTGAATGGGTAAAACAACTGAGGGATGGGAAGGTGGATTGGTTGGGGTGGATTGAGAAATTGAGAGTGGGGAAGATTGCCTGTGGTTTACCTTTGGCTAGTTGCGGGAGTTCTACTCCCTCGACCCTGTGGGGGTGCAAAGCATATACCAGTGATAACTCCATCAATAAGGCGGCCCAACCACTTGGGCTGGACGGTAACACGACGGCCTCGCTTCTTGCAGATCGCCGTTCAATCCCCCGACCATCCATGTGGTTGGGCACCATCCCCATCCTCCACCCCCATCTATAAATTCGTTATCCTTCCCAAGTGCTGTATAGTCGACATAGCTTAATGCTTTCTTCTGATAAATACCGTATACCTTGATCAATAAGGCTGTTGCTTCAAGATCAACAAGCCACAATGTGGGACAGACAACAGGATATCCTTTTTCTCAGACGTAGGGCTGGTCCTTCCCATTCTCCTCCCCCCCCTTTTTCTCAGAATCAGAATTATTAAGAAGGATTTAAACAACTTTGTGGGTCTCTTATCCCCCGCCCCCTTCGTCCTCCCCCACTTCCCTCCCCCTACACCACCTTGACTCCTACTTTTGTCTACCTCTCTCTCTCTTCTCCCTTCTTCCCCTTCTCTCAGAAAATATACTAATTTTTTTTTTTTTTTTTTTTTTTTTTTTTTTTTTTTTTTATTAAGTTATGAGGTACATCTGCATTAGTGCAGCTACCCTAGACTATATGAAGTGGAGTACAGTGTGTCAGAAAAGCTAACTAGGTGATGCTATAAAATCCCCATCACACAGGATGGTTAGTCATACAGAGACATGTGATAGGCGGTCTGCACTGGCAGACTCCGGATGCATTTTGAGGATATCAACAACACAAGATTGAATAAGGTAGCAGTGGTAATACAAGTCCCCATCTCGCAGGATGGTTAGTCATACAGGGCCATGTGTTTAATAGCCTGCACTGGCAAATTTTGGGTATACTGTGAGGATATCTTCAAGAATATGCCATGTAAACTAACACTCTACGGACATCACATTCCCGATTTCATCCCGGATTAATTTCAGATTTCATGAAAATCTCTCGGTGTTGTTGGGAGGGAGGGGAATTATCAGGAGAAAGCGCCAAGCCATTACGACTACATTGGGTTACACGCTATACTTCATAAATCATTTAACTTAGTCCTACCCTGACCAGCCTATGTTCGTCCTGTACCCCACACCACTCCCCCCTACAAATTTCGGTGCGGCTATCCCCAAGGGTCTGGCTTCCAACTTTGAGCAGAAACATTCTCACTTTTAGTATAGAGGTTCTGGATAATTTATATTAACACGAGTTTATTTGTAATACCACTGTATTACTGTGGTATAGCATTGTTTTAAGTGCTATATAGCCGCAATGGCTTAGCGCTTTCTCCTGATAATTACCTTATCTTACCATTGTTATGTCAATAATTATTATCAGTCCGATCGAAAATAAAAGGTATCTTATAGGGAGGCTTATAACATGCAACTAATTTATAATAATATATATTTTACAATATGTTTCATCATACAGTTATTTTAATTAACTTTCAAGTAGTTTCATAAGGGAAAAACAGATGATTTGCTGCATGTAAATACAATATATATTCGATTGGTGACGGACCTAAGATATTCACCTAATCAAAAGGCAAATTCGGTAATGATCGATAATTATTTCAGCAATTCGATTTATTTTAAGTTCCCTCAATAATTGACGCAATAAGTAAACAATAATTACAAATTACCGATATAACACATAGAACCAGTACATGTGTGTGTGTGTATACCTTTTGATCCTTTCATCTTTGACGCAATGTTGACGTCAGTGCGAGCCTGATGCACAATCGGTTCAGAAATATGAGAAATAATAATCTTATCGTCTTGATTCTAATTTAAAATAAAAAAAAGAGACTTTCAATTATGCTGGCGATGAGTCATAATAACGTGGACAATCGACTTGAGAATGGTCCAGGACGGACCGAAACGTCGTCGTCCCTTCACCTTCTAGTGTGTGGTCTGGTCAACATACTTTCAATTAACCGCGGAAAGGGTTATTAAGGCCACTACAGGAGACTACTGACCAACTACTAGTAGAACCTGGCCTCAGGGAGACGAAGAACTCCCGAAGAACTGAAGAGCATTCCTCCAGGTACACTTTAGCCCAGAACATAGTCTGGAACTAATTATAAACTCTCGAATGTACAAATGTAAACTGTATGTCCCTTTTGGAATAAATCATGAGTTGCTTAGCGACTTGATATTAGCCGACAGCTCTTCTGATGACTAATTGATAAACTGAGTGATGACTTTTTGATTGACTGATGACTAGTAAGCTAACCTCAGTTTCGCGTACGACTTAGAATGTACACATCGATTAAGGTACCCCATTTCCGTCCACAGCACACTCATATTCGATCCTTGGCAATCGTATTCTATCATCAGCAACCCCATTCCATCCTTAGCAACCTTATTTAGTCCTCAGCAAATCTATTCAGTCCTTGACACCCTGTATTCCGTCATCAGGCGGAGGACGAGGTCGGTTGACATATACGTTCATTGGAATGTGTGCAACAATACAGTTAACTGTTTGCATCAATAAGGAAAATGTGAAAATATGGAAGGGGAGAATAGTAGGGAGGAGAGTGTGAGAGCAAGAGGGAAGGAGAACGAGTAGAATGTGTGGGATAATAGAGAGTAGGAAGGCTAATGTGTGGGCATTATAGTAAACAATTGGATGGAAGAAAATAAGGAAAGAATGAAGACAGATGGGCTGAGGGAGGGAGGGAGAGAGAAAGAGAGAGAGAGAGAGAGAGAGAGAGAGAGAGAGAGAGAGAGAGAGAGAGAGAGAGAGAGAGAGAGAGAGAGAGAGAGAGAGAGAGAGAGAGAGAAGGGGGGGGGAGGTGGTGGCTGATGGAGAAAAGGGAAAGAGTGGAGAGGGAGGGAGAGTAGGTAAAGAATAGAGGTGTCCGAGCGCAAGAGTTAACATCCTAGCCAGCACTACCTTACAGCACACTCCCTTGGCCGTTGCTTCGCTAGCCTCGCGCCCCCAAGTCTCTATAAATCCCACCTCTCACACACCACTACTAACCCTTGGGGGGGCATCCTAAATCTTTCCCGGAGACTGTACAAGATGCTCGGCATGTCTCCGAAGCCGAGGAGCGCCTACGAGGTTGAGACGCCAGACTCATGAACCTTGATTGAACGAGTTGTATTACAAGCGTGAGTGTGATATGAAGGCGATTCTGGCAAACGATGTGGGCAGGCAGTAGTACCTCTTCCCTCTCTCTGTGCGGCAGCAGCATCCTCCGTTCTCTGTGATGCCCCGCCTGCTGAACTCATGCTCTCACGCCCTCGTCTTGTGGGGGATCAATAGTACCGAATAAGCTCGAAATTTGAGGGAAACTCTTGCGGCAATGTCGCAACTTTCCACACCATTTGGTTGATCTCGTGTGCGCGGGTGGCCATGTTTACACAGAATTGGCGGGCGCGAGAAAGGTTGCGACCAATCACAATGGAGTGGGCGGAGCGGCGCGGCGTAAAACAATGCGGTGATTGGCCTGCCTATTGTGCCGCGTGACGTAATCAATAACCACAGCCCGCCAACACTGACTCGTTACAAATGGCGACTTTGTGAGTCAAGTCAGTGTGGCCAGAGAGCCCGAAAAGGTAACACCGTTGGCGTGCGGCTGTCGGAGGGCGGAGATGTTTATCACATGGCAGCGCCGCGCTGACAGCACTCCGTCTCCCACCGCCCTAGCGCGAGCGTAGCACTATCTTACTCTCCCACACTACCTGCCCAGCGCTTCCCCCTACAGGTGTATCGCGACTAATTGTGCCGCATATGAATTTACCGAACTGCGTCTTCTAACGTTCTTAAAGAATACCTCAGTGACTTTAACAAGCGAGAGATTTTTTTGTCCGAGAGATAATTCCCCTTACAAACGTCGTGGAACTTTGAAGATTTCATCGCTGCGACACATTGCCCGCTCGCTTCAGCCGCAGCTCCATCTGCGGCAGGTAGTGAGGCTGCGGGCGGCGACGACGACGGCGGCGGACGACAGGATGAGCGCCAAGGACTCGCACGTCAAGCGACCCATGAACGCCTTCATGGTGTGGTCTCGCGGTCAGCGCCGCAAGATGGCGCAAGACAATCCCAAGATGCACAACTCAGAGATCTCCAAGAGACTAGGTAAGCCTCCGGCCGCCCCCGCTGACCACCCTTCCATGCTTTCAAACATTTATATTAATTAGGGCAAATATATACATACAATTAGCCATATGTTTAATGTCAGTTTTGAGATTTGAAGTTAGTTTTCAGATGTTAATTTTAACTATACACAAAACTGCAATTGTAGTATATATATATATATATATATATATATATATATATATATATATATATATATATATATATATATATATATATATATATATATATATATATATATATATATATTTGAGTTCGATTCTGACCATCGTCAATTGAAGCAGAGTGCGGCGCAGTTATTTAAACATGCAAAATGTACTTGACTTTAAAAAAACTTTAACATTAAAGTTTCAACATAATATAATTTTTTTTATCTACGAAAAGTTTTTTTACAATAGATTTAGATACAGCAGAAAGAGCAGACATACAGCTTGCGCAGTGAAAACATATTTTTTTTTTAGTTCCTGCTTTTTTTTCAAATCCTAAACTGAAATTAAAACTAAGATGCGAACTTGACGACCAAGAACCAACCGAACAACCCTAGAGAGTTGAATCCGCTGTTGAAGTTGTTTTAACCAGCACACAGTTAACGATCAGCTTCTATGAGTTTATTCAGTTTGTATTCAGCGTTTTGCCTGTGTAATTACCTAAGTGTAGTTACAGGATGAGAGCTACGCTCGTGGTGTCCCGTCTTCCCAGCACTCTTTGTCATATAACGCTTTGAAATATGTGTGTGTGTGTGTGTGTGTGTGTGTGTGTGTGTGTGTGTGTGTGTGTGTGCGTGCGTGTAGTGTGTGTGTGTGTGTGTGTGTGTGTGTGTGTGTGTGTGTGTGTGTGTGTGTGTGTGTGTGTATTTACTATTTGTGTCTGCAGAATCGAGCTATTAGCTCTTGGACTCCGCCTTTCTAACTTATCTATTTTTCCTCTATTATGTCTACTACATATATTTCTCTTACACACACACACACACACATCCCCAGGAAGCAACCCGTAGCAGCTTTCTAACTACTAGGTACCTATTTACTGCTAGGTGAACATGAGTATCAGGGTGACAGAAACTCGGCCTATTTGTTTCCGCCTCGACCGGGAATAGAACTCGGGGCCATTAGACTACGATTTCCCCCCCCCCCCTAAGCGCTGTCCACTCAGCCATGTGTGTGTGTGTGTGTGTGTATTTACTATTTGTAAAGAGAGAGCGCGCACTCGCAAACGCACGCACACTTTTCAGGAAAAATCGACCAACTTGGCCTAGTTAGCAAGATTCTTCGCGTCCGTTTTTTTTTTTTTCAGTGGTATATTCGAGGAAATATTAATGTGACGAGGTTGACATATCTGAATGATTACTTCACTTGCAGTTTTAAATCGGTCGAATTTGACTCCCGTTCGGTAGCAGTGTATAATAATTATCCTATTTATGTTACGGGAAGTTGCTAAGTTAGTTTTGGTTCAAAAATAGATAATATGCATATAATAAATCTTGAACTGATAGTTTCCATCAATACAAGAGAATTTTCTTTATATTTCACTTGGACCATCGGGAATCGAACGCCAGCCCTATAAAAAGCGAGGCTGAAGCTCTACCGATCAGCCCAAGAGGGTGTGATATATATATATAAATATCGAACCTAATGGCCAGGACCATACTTTTTTGGCCTCAGTAAGCTAGATCAGTTTTACCAAACAGCCTGAACGATTCTGCATATTTTAAAATGCTTATTGGGAAACTAGTTCACCCCTAGTGAACTAGTTCACCTAGTTCAATAATATTAACATGGTATATTGACAAAAAATTCTAACCACATTATAGTCGTCATATATAAGTTAGGTAGTATTTCCACCTTCAATTTTAAGTTTTTATGCAGGCGATGAGTCACAATAACGTGGTTGAAGTATGTTGACCAAACCACACACTAGAAAATGAAGGGACGACTACGTTTCGGTCCGTCCTGGACCATTCTCAAGTCGATTGTCACAATCAACCATTCTCAAGCCACAATCGACTTGAGAATGGTCCATAACGGACCGAAACGTCGTCGTCCCTTCACCTTCTAGTGTGTGGTCTGGTCAACATACTTAAGTTTTTATGTTTGACTTAAATTTAAAATAAAATATCCCTGTCATGTGTATTATGATGAAAAACTTTTATCATTTCATAAGAATTGTTCTTATTAAAGACCAAACCACACACCAGAAGATGAGGAGACGACGACGTTACGGTCCGTCCTGGACCTTCATCAAGTCCATGTCTTATTCATTTTTGTTAAGAGGATCCCAGATATCGGAGGTGAGAACTTCTCTTGATTTTGAGTGGCTGTTCACTAAGGTGCTCGTCGAGGAGACAGTTAGAATGGTGACGGACAGAATTGATCGGAATCCAGTTTACACTATTCTCCACGCCCCAGAATGCTTATTTACGAAACGGCTCAAAGCATGTACGAAAGAAGCACATTTCCTAAGTCTTTATGGTCAAATCAGTTGATGGTGTCGTCATGAATTCTTCCCTTGGTGTTATATTTTCGATTTTTGTTTTTACATGGGGCAGTGTCGAGCAGAACGTCCTTGTTGATATGGTTCTAAGACCTGAGGTCTTCTGTAGGTATGTTGGTGACAGTCATATCGATACCTGACATTGAGGGCTTCAGTAAACACTTAAGGAAGCTTTCAAGTTAGGTGGTAAGTTTCTTTTACGAGATAGAGTGAAGGTCTTTCACACTTTAGTAGACTAAAGTATTAGTCTAGTTAGTTCTATTGGAACTAACATCGATATGTGCTTTGAAGCTAGTAGTGACTGCCCTGATAGATGCAAGAGGACTGTTGTCGAAGCCTATATTAATTTAACGCTGCACACAGCTCAAGTTGGAAGAAGGTTGACGAGGAACTCAGAGTAAAGCAGGTCCTATGTAACAATGGTTACTCTAACAGATGTGTCAAAGATATTAAAAGAAAAGAGAACCTCCTGAAGAAGCGTTTCTCACGCTTTTATCATAATTACATGTACAATTTTGTATTGAATTAGCTTCAACAACTTCTACGTCTCACCTGCTCCATTTATTGACAGCTCCAGCACTGAAACAGTTCTTCCTGACGTCTTTGCGACTCATTTGCTTCCCAGCTATAACACCCTCGTTCCGTTGTTCCTAGCTTTGAACAATGCTGCTTTCTCTACTTTGTCAAGTTCCATTAGGATCTTGTATGTTGTTATCACGTTCCTTCATTCTCTTCCTTCCTCCAGTGTGGTAAAGCCCAATTCTCCCAGTCTTTCCTCACAGTTCAACCCCTTCAGACTCACTCATATTCAAGAGTGGGTCTCACCTTTTTTCAACCCCCTTCTAGGGTGTTTCTAAATCCGTTTGCAATGCATTACAATCTCGGCTATTCCTGACTCATCTCATTAGTTTGCACCATCTGCGAGCATTGATATGAAGGAGGTCATCTCCTCTGTCACGTCATTAACATATATATGAGATAGGATGGGGGTCTAGAATCGACCCTTGTGGCACTCCACTCGTAACCCTCTCTCCACTCTTATGTCTTTCCTTTCACCGTAACCCTTTGCTTCCTTCCTGAGAGGTACTCTCTGACCCACCATATGACCTCTCGATACGCCGCCTACTTCTCTAGTTTAAGTAGGAGTGTGTGAGTGTGTGTGTGTGTGTGTGTGTGTGTGTGTGTGTGTGTGTGTGTGTGTGTGTGTGTGTGTGTGTGTGTGTGTTTTCACCTAGAGGTACTTACTTAGATGTGCTTGCAGGGGTCGAGCTAGGCTCCTAGTCCCGCCTTCTGAACGTTCTTTGATTAATGCAATGACTCCTTTCTCACTCTTGTATCATATTTACATTTTAAATTTTGAATTATCTTCAACGACAAAGCTCTTCAAAGAGAGAGAGAGAGAGAGAGAGAGAGAGAGAGAGAGAGAGAGAGAGAGAGAGAGAGAGAGAGAGAGAGGGGAGAAGGGGGGAGAAGGGGTAAGGAGAGAGAGAGGGGTCCCGATTGACAAGATTATCTCCATCTCTCGGACAAGAGGTGATTAGTCAATACAAAGGCGACATTAATCTTAACTACTCAACAAGCCAGGATCACAGGATTACCTTCTCACACATCAGAGTAACTCCTTAGTGTTTCTACCAGCACTGTATATACAGGGGGGGGGGTAACACCTGACGGTAATTGTGTCGCAACACACGCACGTGCATCACCTGTCGCAACACACTCATGTGCCTCATTTGTCGAAACACACGCACGTGCATCACCTGTCGTAACACACTCACGTGCCTCATTTGTCGAAACACACGCACGTGCATCATGTATTGACAATACGTCAAGACGCTCAGTGAGATGTAACATTACGTCAGGTCTCTCAGGACACGAAATAAATTCCCGTCACGATGTTACGAACGTTGATATTATTTCCCCCCTGTACTAAGTTAATTCAGGAGTCTCCCCCCCCCCCAGACTTATCAGGCGGGTCTCCCCCCAGACATAACAAGTGAGTCTTTCCCCCCCCCCACCCCCGCCTCCCCTAGACATAACAGGTGGTTATAATGCACTCCAACAAGGGGTCATGAGATGGGAAGAGGGGGACCGGACGATGGTCGTCTACGAGGGGAAACCCTGTCGACGCAATTAACGCAGGAGAAAATTATTGGCTGGTAACTAGGGCCAGAAGGTGGGTGGGGGGAGGGTTGGCGTATACCCTTCAAACCGGTACGAAACACGAGTCAGATGACGTAACAAGGGGTCATAAAACGACGTCTCAAGGGGTGATAACACGACGTCGCAAGGGGTCATAACACGACGTCGCAAGGGGTCATAACACGACGTCGCAAGGGGTCATAACACGACGTCGCAAGTGGATCATAAAACGACGTCGCAAGGGGTCATAACACGACGTCACAAGGGGTCATAACACGACGTCGCAAGTGGATCATAAAACGACGTCGCAAGGGGTCATAACTTGTCGCTGCATATATTATTTGTATCGTCGAATTTGATACTTATTCTGAGTGAGGCAAGAAGAGAGAGAGAGAGAGAGAGAGAGAGAGAGAGAGAGAGAGAGTGAGTCTGAGAGAGGTACCACGCTCCACACCCGGTACCTGGGAGAGGTACCGGACGCTCCACGGTACCTGGGCGTCCCGGGGGTTAACAGCCTTAGCGAAGGACTATATACCGACAACAGCAAGGCAGACATAACCGCGTTTACACTGCCTGGTCTTCATAAACATATGCAATTTATACGAGGAATTTGAACAGTTGCAAGAGTCACGACAGGTTAATGGCGCCACTGGTGTCGTCAGCTACTAAGGAGGAGGAATTAAGGGATTCAAACCTGTGACGAGTGCAGTCGCTGGTGGCGCACTGGTGAAACACACTCTCGCCCAGCAAATGATTTTGTCTGGGTTCGAGTCCCGCACAATGTATACTTAGTAGTAATTAGGTAAATGTGTTTTTTTAACCGATTAGCGGGTCGTGATCTATGGGGGAAAACTAGAGGGAAAGGAAGCTATTGGAAGAAAGAGTTTTTATCCGGTTAACAGGAGTCAGAAGTAGCCTGCTCCTGTACCCTCCCTGTGTTAGTGTGCTACTGTACCCTCCTGTGTTAGCCGGCTCCTGTACC
Source organism: Procambarus clarkii (assembly GCF_040958095.1). Taxonomy (NCBI): domain Eukaryota; kingdom Metazoa; phylum Arthropoda; class Malacostraca; order Decapoda; family Cambaridae; genus Procambarus; species Procambarus clarkii. The sequence continues at coordinate 14,074,674 of NC_091178.1, forward strand.
CTCCTGTGTTAACCTGCTCCTGTACCCACCTGTGTTAGCCTGCTCCTGTACCTTCCTGTGGTAGCCTGCTCCTGTACCCTCCTGTGTTAGCCTGCTCCTGTACCTTCCTGTGTTAGCCTGTTCCTGTACCCTCCTGTGTTAGCCGGCTCCTGTACCCACCTGTGTTAACCTGCTCCTGTACCTTCCTGTGTTAGCCGGCTCCTGTACCCTCCTGTGTTAACCGGCTCCTGTACCCACCTGTGTTAACCTGCTCCTGTACCCTCCTGTGTTAGCCGGCTCCTGTACCCTCCTGTGTTAAAACTATTGCTGTTCAGAAATGGATTCCGAGGGTTGGAGACAAGATATGTACTAGAATATGTAATGCACTAAAATATGTGCAAGAGTATAGAACATTTAAGTATGAGCAAATTGTTATGTTGAAAATCAGGACAAAAAACAAAATAGTCCCAGCAGAAATAATCTGATATAGTATTCTCTGTGGCTCCAACACTGCTCTCAGTAAATGCTGACAGCGGTCGATCCTGTGACAACACTGCTAGGAGCTTCTTCTTGTTTTTCACAGGAACAGCTGTGACTCCTGTGAGCAGGCTGAGAGCGTTCCCATCCCATAGATCATAATAAGCCTTAACCCACTAGTGTTCCCAGGAGAGGGGAAAAAGACCCGCCAATCTGTTCACAACTTACTATCCAACACCGCGCCGCCACCGACCCTTCAGGTGCATTATATCTCGATGTTCTCGACCTCTCGCAAGTTTGTCGAGGCGCAAGATGATAGGAACGTCGCCAGACTCGCTCGTCGTTCCGGCCCGTGAAAACAGCGCGAGGTGTCCCGTTGGCATCTTTGAGAAGCGTGGGCGTGTTTTGTGGGCGGATCGTAGAGGTGTGGGTGTATTATAGAGACGTGGGCGTGTCATAGAGGCGTGGGCGTGTCATAGAGGCGTGGGCGTATCGTGGAGGCGTGGGCGTGTCATAGAGGCGTGGGTGTGTCGTGGACCCTTAACCAGATGAAATGTGTCCGTGACGCGTCTCCCATTAGCGAGTAAATAATAATGATAATAATAATTAGAACAAAATAATAATTATTTGAAGGCAGTTTTGACACAGGTTTTTTTTTTACTCGGCTGCTGAAACCCGCAATTGCACTTGTGTTGCAGTGCGGGCTGCTTGCAACTGACTGGAGAGCAACACACGACACAGAGCTACGATAGTGGCAACATTCCGGTCTGCGTGCGTTCTCAAGTCATTAATGGGGCAAGAAAGGGACAAATAGACAATATAGGGTAAGAGAGGTAGAGAGGTGAGCAAAGGTTAAGGTGCATGCGGATAATGGAAGGTAAGAATAACGAGCTAAGGGGGCGACACAAATAAAGAAACTTACATAAAGAAAGCAACGAAGGGAAGGAGGAGGGAAAAACAAAAAGCAAAGAAAGGCAAGAGCATAAACACAGAGACAATAAAACAGAGAACCAAATTAAAGACACAAAGAGAAGAGATAGGAGAGCACAGAGGGAGCAGAATGCTAAGTCAGATCAAGTTTGGTAAGGAGATTAGAACATTTAACTGTGCACACAGAGAGAGGCAAGAGTCAACAGCAACAAAGCCAGGACTAAGGTTTATGTTGGGCATGTTGTGTATCAGAGCCGATTCAACAAGACAGCTTTTGTGGAGAGTAGAAGCTGGAGAGATTATTTTTGTTAAAACCCCAAGTTATAAGATGATTGGCGTCCTTATGACAGAAGATAACATTGCTCGTTTCTGCACGTTTAACACATCTATTGTGTTCTTTAAGTCTGCCATTAAGAGTACGACCAGTGTCACCAAAGTATTGGAGAGGACAAGAGGAACAGGGAATTTAATAAACAGCGGCAGTATTCGAAGCAGGAGGAAGAGTGTGAACCAGAGTACTGCGAAGTATCAATTTACATAATTTGCCAGCCTAAAGGTGTCTAAGAATTAAGTACTCACGTTGACCAGACCACACACTAGAATGTGAAGGGACGACGACGTTTTGGTCCGTCCTGGACCATTCTCAATCGACTTGAGAATGGACGGACCGAAACGTCGTCGTCCCTTCACATTCTAGTGTGTGGTCTGTCAACATACTTTAGCCACGTTATTGTGACTCATCGCCTGCAAGTACTCAGGTCCAAAGGTGTTGGTTCGTGCCGCCCAGGAGTAGACATTGGGCAGACATTGCTTATGATACAGAAGATGGTCTAGATGCCCAGGCATGTCAAGTGTTGGATCACAGTCGTGCCACTGAGGGCGATAGCATACACAACAGAGCTTCGATTCACAAGCCTTCGTCCATAGCCAGAAAGAGGTCACTGCTAAGTGACCAGGGGGCAGAGTTACTGGCAGAGGCAGCACTACAAGAGTGACGCCATGAACGTCGACAACAACACCTCTGCCAAACTATCTGGCTTTACTGAATCAGAGAAAATTCATTTCAGAATACCTACAAGGAAGTCCTCGAGGAAGATCTCGACAGTGGTCAAAATATTGGCTCTGTGTATTGCGGTGTAACTATATCTAAGGTCGTCACTGTGCGAAATAACCATAGCCACCTTCCACACTGGTGCTGGCAGCGGCAACAGAAAGATTGGCAGCTGGTCTTCTAATGTTTGATAGCATTTTATGCCAAGCGTGGGAGATCCTACTTTTAAATTGGTCTTATAAGATGCTGGATAATGTCTGAATTTAGATTAGAAAAAGAGTTTAAGGCAGATACTCTTGTAAGGCTTATTATTGTTATCGTTATAATATTATTATTATTATTATTATTAATTTTGAAATATTATTATTATATATAATAATTAGATGAGGTACCCGACTGTTCCCGGGTCTCTCTTTCCCTCCACCCTCTCTTCTCCTCTCCCAGTCTTCCCCCCTCTTCCACCCTCTCTCACCTAGCTTCCTCTATCCCCCCCCCCTCTCCCATTTCCTCCCTTTCCCACCCTCTTTACCTCTCTCTCTCTCTCTCTCTCTCTCTCTCTCTCTCTCTCTCTCTCTCTCTCTCACCAGTGCCAACAAGAATAACAAAACAATAGAAACAACAATACCAATCCTAACAATGACAATCATAACAGTAACAATCCTAATAAAAAACATAACAATGACAATTACAACAATAACAATCAATCCTAACAATCCTACCAACGCTCCAAACACTATACTGAGCGAGGCAGAGGAGGAGAGTGTGAGGAGTTAACAGGGTGCTGCCAGAGCCGCCTCCTGACAATGGACGCCTGCTCAGGCATTTTCTCACCAATTGTCTTGCTCGCCTCACTAAAGCGGAGTTCCTGCATTACTTCATCTCGCTTATCCGGCGTCCACATTAGTCGTCACGCCCTCCTCACCCACCCCCCCTTAGAGATGTTCCAAGATGTTGTCTTGTCTCAGAAATCCACAACAGTGTTCTCTTGTCTCCTTAGAAATTGTCAAATGGTCTTGTGCCAACTAAGATATATATATCAAAATGGTCTTGTATGCATTAAAGATATTCTAAAAGATGGTCTCGCATCACCCAGCTCGCTTATTTTGTTCACCTGTGTACTGAGACACCTGTGTACAGAGACACCTGTGTACTCAGACACCTGTGTACTCACCATCGTTCACGTCCGGATGAATACAAATTCGCTCTTCCAACTCTCTTCTTTATTAGTGTTCACATTATGAACATTTTGAACGGTCCTAACAGAGAAGAAGCCATCTATACGCCTCGTTTCTCAGACCTTCTCCTTGAAATTAAGTTTCAGTTAGCGCGTCTAATTATTTCAGAGCCAATTCTAGTGGTGGTTTTGTCATCTGTATCACTCTCTAGACGTCTGGAAGCTCCAGGCGGCGCCGACACTGTTTCTAGGCACGGTAGCACCTAACAGGTCAGGATTTTTAAGTACTTACCTTAGGGCGAGGGCAAGATATCTGTTAGTACCTAATAGGTCAGGGTTTGGGTTCTTACCATTGACCATTAGCAAGGTTTCTGGTTGTATAAAGCAGCGACGCGCAACAATGGGAGATGATTAGTTTATGTGATGTTAGTTTTCTCAGGTGCTTTGCTTGAAGCGAGAATATCCCCAATTCCAGCAAAATTGTCTCCCATCTATCCACTCCTGCGTGTTTACTTTTCTCAAAACAGTGGAGCAGCGGTGACACACTCGCCCCCCAGTGCTTCGCGAACGATTTAGTCTGGGTTCGTATCCTGGCCTGGGAGGATTGACTAGATGCCAATCCTAAACTTTTCGCGTCTGTTCACCCCAGCAGTAACTGAGTACCAGGGCCCAGATTCACGAAGCAGTTACGCCAGTACTTACAAATCTGTCCATCATTTCTCAATCTTTGGCGGCCATGTTTACAATTATTAAACAGTTAATGAGCTCCGAAGCACCAGGAGGCTGTTTATAACAATAACAGCTCATTGGGCAGTTTATATACTTGTAAACTGCTTAAATAAATGTAACCAAAGCTGGGAAAGATTGAAGAAAGATGGACACGTTCGTAAGTACTTGCGTAACTGCTTCGTGAATCTGGGCCCCTGGCTGTTAGCCGATTGTCGGGTCCGTGTTCCAGAGAAAGTAGTGAGTAAGGCTTTAACCATGACCCGCGGGGCGGGTGAAGCTCTCGGCCTCCTAATAGGACCCCAACAGTCGTCTAATAGGACCCCAACAGTCGTCTAATAGGACCCCAACAGTCGTCTCTTCCTGTACCCACCTTTGTATATACAAATTGCAACTCTACTGCTTCCAAAAACACCTGTTCCTATTCGCCCACCTGCCCAATTCCATAACCCCCTCCATGTTTCTCTCCGCCCCAGTCTTGCCCAAACACCCCTTCTACCCACGACCTATCCTCCCTTGGCTATATCTCCCCCCGCCCCTCCCTCAATACAAGCGTGACCCGCCAGCAGTCGGTGGTCGTTACGAGACCCTGTTCCTTCCGAGTTCAAATTAGTCACATTGTTTGATTATTGGTGAGGGTCGAGACCCCCACCGACCCCCACAGTGGGCTCCCAGGCACCACAAGTGGGAGGGCAGCGTCCGGGAGGGCATGGGAAGGCAGGGGAGGGCAGGGAAGGGTAGCACTGGGGAGGGTAGCGCTGGGGAGGGTAGCGCTGGGGAGGGTAGCGCTGGGGAGGGTAGCGCTGGGGAGGGTAGCATCAGGGAGCGTCTTTAATGTTAATAGGTTTGCCTCTCATCATATCAATTGCATCTACACTTCAACCGGGGTAATTTTGCACTTCCTGCCTTGCCTCCTGGTCTTAGGAGAAGTTATTTCCGTGTGTGTAGATTGGGATCCCAGTCCCTCTAATATTACCCCAGTGCAAATTACTATGTATCTCTCTCGCCTGCGCTCTGGAGAATACAGTCTGAAAGACTTTTACACGTACCATTTACTGGATGAATTCAGGCAGCAAAGGTTCTCTACACGTTCTCCAGGTCAGCGACTTTTCCATCTTTGAATGAAGCTGCTGCAGGCGACGAGTCACAATAACGTGGCTAAAGTATGTTGACCAGACCACACACTAGAAGGTGAAGGGACGACGACGTTTCGGTCCGTCCTGGCCCATTCTCAAGTCTTCACTTTCTAGTGTGTGGTCTGGTCAACATGAAGCTGCTCTTGCGCACCAGTATCCTGTACTGCACAAGTGTCTTTGCAATCATTCCTTTGGCATCGCTTGTTTGAAAAGTTCTCGCTATCCGAACCCCTTATTTTTCTTACAGTTGTCACAGCTATTCTAATGCTATTTTTTTAGAGGTGAGGACTTGCAACATAATTACCCTCGAAGTCCTTTACATTGCCTTTTTTTTTCTTTCTATTGTGGAATATGACTGTTTTATGTGTGGTTCCGGTTCAGAGTTTTCGTTTTTACCAATTGATGAAAAATCTGTATCCGGTATTGAAAACTAGTGCCTAAAATGTTTACTGTTTAAACCTTTTTTTTATCGAGTTTATGCTATTATTGCATCTTGAAATTAATTGGAGCTTATATAACTATAGCCATATATTGTTTTAGCGATGTTTGATGTTTTGAAGAGAACAGATGACTGAGTGAAAGTGGGCAGTGAAAGGTCAATGTATAAATAGGGATATTGAAGTGCAGGATCCTACAGTTGAGTTCAGCAGCCTACAGTCAACTACAGCAGCCTACAGTCAACTACAGCAGCCTATAGTCAACTACAGCAGCCTACAGTCGGGTGTGTGAATAAGCCCTTAATTTCACCATGTTGTGGTTCATAGAATTACCTAAAGCCACCCAGAGCCTCATTAAATTACCTATGAATTAATATATCCTATTTGCTTACTATCAACTGAATGTAGAACGTGAATAAAAAAAAACGTTTTATTTACAAATAAAGTGAAATAGGGTCAAAATTACTGGTTAGGTGACGGACATAAAAGTCGACGAGGTAACCAAATCCTCCACTTTCATATATCCGTCACCCAAACACCAATTTTGGTGTGGTTTCCTTGTAAAATTAGTTTATTTACAAGTAAAAAAAAAATTTCCATGTTCTACATCCAGCTCCAACATTAGAGTAAGCAAATTTGTTACATTTAGTCTTTACTAACGTAATTTAACGAGGCTTTGAGTAACTGTATGGACCCCCATGTTCTGTCTACAGTCGTGGTGTGAGGGAAGGGCCTTCTCCTCTTGGTCCTCCTCCTCCTCCTGCACCACCTCCTCTTAGTCCTCTTAGTCTTCCTCTTCCTCCTCCTCTTGGTCCTCTTCTTCCTACATATCCTCTTCCTCTTTCTTCTATTCTAACCTCTGACATATGCCACTCATGTCAAGACACGCTGCAATAGAGCCAATGTTCGTTCTCCATATTCATAAATGGGTCAAATGCCTTACTGAGAACCACGAGTCGACTTTCACTCGGGTTCCGAAACATTCACTCAACTCGCATCGTCGTGGTTACACTAAGCAGAGAAGGAAGCGGAGGTTATGTACCTACGATACCAACCTACAAGACTCGCCTGGGTTAAACATCAACGGTACCAGCCTACTGGGCGACCCACTCAAATCTGCAAATGAAATGAACTGTCTTAATTTACACCTCCATTTAAGCTGGCCTCCGTAGAACAATTTTGTATATTAAGGCCCATTGTGGCATCTCTAAGTTCGTGGGAGAAGAGGTTATACCTTCCTGTAAGTGACATGTGTTTGTGACTTGGGAACTCGAGAATGAGCTGCCTCGTAAGATATTCCACACTAGTATTGGCCCAAGAGGTTGCAACGTTGGCCCCTGTAGCACAGCAACAGTTGATATGAGATTCCAACAGTCATCGTAGGGTTTACCTTAAGGTGGTTTCGGGGCTTAGCGTCCCCGCGGCCCGGTCGTCGACCGGTTAGTACCATGTCAATTGCCAAGCGTCTGTCATATGTCAGCCCCGATCCAATTATGTTGGACATATATACTACAAGAATCACGATACAAATTTGCGTGACACTAGCTCCAAACATCTGGGCGAACTCTATTGACTCGAACAGGATTCGAACCCCTGCCGTCCAGGATCACACCTTGGCGTACACACCGGCATAACCACTAGACCAATGGTCGTGAAGTTAGTTTTCATAATTCATCATCCGGTTCCAGCATTAGTTGGACTGGAAGGCATCAGCTTGGAAGACACAGGCGAACAAATATACAAGACAATGAACGAAGTTTTGTGAAAAAGACATCTTTATTTCTTGGTCATTGTTTCCAAGTTCTAGACTATAGTGTCGTGTAGAGCCAGCACCACCACACTACAGTGTCGTGTAGAGCCAGCACCACCACACTACAGTGTCGTGTAGAGCCAGCACCACCACACTACAGTGTCGTGTTGAGCCAGCACCACCACACTACAGTGTTGTGTAGAGCCAGCACCACCACACTACAGTGTCGTGTAGAGCCAGCACCACCACACTACAGTGTCGTGTAGAGCCAGCACCACCACACTACAGTGTCGTGTAGAGCCAGCACCACCACACTACAGTGTCGTGTAGAGCCAGCACCACCACACTACAGTGTCGTGTAGAGCCAGCACCACCACACTACAGTGTCGTGTAGAGCCAGCACCACCACACTACAGTGTCGTGTAGAGCCAGCACCACCACACTACAGTGTCGTGTAGAGCCAGCACCACCACACTACAGTGTTGTGTAGAGCCAGCACCACCACACTCCACACTACAGCGTGACATAGAATAAACATCGCCACAATCCACATTTTACCATCACTAAGCAATACGTCATTTTACAACAATTCGTCCCGAGTACCGCCCGTCTTGTAATCTCAGAACTCTATGTTCATACCGGATAGTTCAGCCTGTGACTCTAAACTACAATATGGATAACACAATTTCTCGTAAATGCTCACTGTAAAACTGTGCCTTTTCACGCAGTGAAACACCCCCCTGGCTCGTTCACTCACACGATCTTCACTACACCTGTCGCCTTACGGCTGATTATATGATCTTCCTTGCTGGCGAATCTCACAGGTCCCCTCCGTGACCTGAAGGCTGTGGGTTCGAGGGGCCCCCCCAAGGGCAACCATGGGGGGGGGTTATCTTGAGGTTATCTTGAGATGATTTCGGGGCTTTTTAGTGTCCCAGCGGCCCGGTCCTCGACCAGGCCTCCACCCCCAGGAAGCAGCCCGTGACAGCTGATTAACACCCAGGTACCTATTTTACTGCTAGGTAACAGGGGCATAGGGTGAAAGAAACTCTGCCCATTGTTTCTCGCCGGCGCCTGGGATCGATTGGGGTACTCCCAATCAGCGAATGTTGTGTAATTTCAGACCTTGGGGGCCACGGCGAAATCGGGTATAGGCCTCTATAGCCTCTTCCTGATAACCACGCTATCATCATGGCAAATTCCGTTTTGTTGATAACAGATACAAAAAACCGGACAAATATGCATAAACTGAGGGAAAATGTATAATCTGTGTTTATGCTTGAACTCTTTAATTTTGCACAACATGTGATTTAATTCGCTGGCATCGTGCAATACCGTGTCAGAAAATGGAGTGCTAATTAAAGGGTGAGTAAGAGTGCTGTGTCGTGCTCGAGGGTCAGCTTGATGGGTGTTTACAGGTGTTTGTGCGGGTGTGTGAGCAGAGCTGCAGCAGACGCCGGTGTTGTTCTGGGATAGTCAGTGTATGCCAGGGCACGTCCTTCCCCCTCCCCCCCCCCCCCTCTTCCTTGCCCTGCTCTCTCTCTCTCTCTCTCTCTCTCTCTCTCTCTCTCTCTCTCTCTCTCTCTCTCTCTCTCTCTCACTCTTTCTCTCTCTCTCTCGCTCGCTCTCTCTGTATCCCTGCCTGCCTGTCTCCATTTTTCAATAATGAAGTTACAAACTTAAATGGGGTTAAATAGTTACAAAACAGCGATGGTCGGACCACTTGTGTACCTTTTTGGGTGATGAAGTGATGGCTCATCCATTTTGTCTATTATATGGTCCTCTCTTATGGCGGGCTGGTCACGTCTCAGCCACCGCTATTATTCTCCCGCAGCCCCTCCACCACTCCTGCTGTTCCTCCACCACTCCTGCTGCCCCCTCCACCACTCCTGCTGTTCCTCTACCACTCCTGCTGTTCCTCCACCACTCCTGCTGCCCCCTCCACCACTCCTGCTGTTCCTCCACCACTCCTGCTGTTCCTCCACCACTCCTGCTGCCCCTCCACCACTTCTACTGCCTCCTCCACCACTTCTGCTGCCCCCTCCACCACTCCTGCTGCCCCCTCCACCACTCCTGCTGCCCCCTCCACCACTCCTGCTGCCCCCTCCACCACTCCTGCTGGAACCATAGTACCAGCTTATAACCTACTAACATTAGGTTAGACATATACATGAATGAGATTGGGTGGATATAAATAGGAGCTGCCACGTATAGGCCAACACACATACACAGCCTCGTTCCTGTGCCAGGTAAGTCCACTACGGGCTCACCATAGCCCGTGGTACTTGGAACTTTTGTTCTGAGTAGCTGAATCTATAACAACAAGATTGATAAAGATTAAGCCACCCAAGAGGTGGCATGGGCATGAATAGCCCGTAAGTGGTGACGCTTTTGAGCCATTACCAGTATCAAGAGCTGATACTGGAGATCTGTGCAGGGCTGCACCCTGCGTGACGGGAGATGTCTCCCGTGTGATGAGGAGGTTCACACACCTCTGTAAAATAACAACATATAGGCCAATATATATATTACGGGCTATTCATGCCCGTGCCACCTCTTGGGAGGCTTAATCTTTATCAATCATCAATCAGTAGGCCAGTAAGGCTTCTGTAGTTAAGTTTTAAGAACTTTTTGTTTTCACTGATACATCACGTTATCGTGATTGATGTATGTATGTGTCTGCAGATAACTTATCAGTGCCTGCAGCTTCCGTACAGATGATCTCATCTTCTCCATGCAAGTTCCTTCCGGTGAGACCAATCATGCTGGCGTTCCTCCCAACAATCTCAAGCCATCGGTGGCTGGCTGTCTCCATCTATTGCTAATGTCTTCCTTAGGTTAGCGTTTTCCATCTTACTCCTTCTTTCGTACCTTCCAATTCATCATCCCGTTGAAGTTACTTTTTTTATTTCTCATAATAAACAAATCCACAAGGGCCGTGACGAGGATTCGAACCTGCGTCCGGGAGCATCCCAGACACTGCCTTAAGTGTTCTCATTATATTTTCATCCATTTAATAATCACTCTAATCACATATGTTTTACTTTCATTATTTTCCTCTTTATTGCCTCCGTTTCCCTTTCGTTTCATAAACAGATTCCTTTAATTTTTATTGTTATATAATACAATAATTACTACTAATAATACGATCATTAGTAATAATGCAATAATTAGTAACAAGTAATATTGAATAAAGGAATAGACTGGCCACATTGCTACAGTAACAAGCGGCGTAAACAAAAGAAAATAATAATATTAAAATGATATTCACTAAGGTTCCGTTGCCCGTAACGTTGTTAAAATTACGATATGCAGAGCAAGTCAAAAAATTTACATCGCTACACAACTGTGCGAGAGTGTGTGCAGTTTTGCCTGTAACTAAAAAAGAGTAACTATCATGTGATTTACAAACTGATAATAATTATTATAAGAAAGACTTGTTTTTTAAATTGTTCCTCTGCTTCCCACCCACAGTTCTTCAAGCTCTTTTTTATTCGAAGAAGAGGGACAGAAAGAACAATTCTTTTCGTCCCACTCCCTCCTTCTCTCTCTCTCTCTCTCTCTCTCTCTCTCTCTCTCTCTCTCTCTCTCTCTCTCTCTCTCTCTCTCTCTCTCTCTCTCTCTCTCTCTCCACCTTGTCCACTTTCGCTCCCCCCAACCCCCCAACATCTCCACCTATACCCCCCCTCCTCCCCATAGGGTGACTGTCATGGACTGTGACGTCACTGCTGTCCTATCGTTTTTCCACATTGCATCTCTGATAACCGGATCACCCCCTGGCGTTCTTTCAAGGTGCGGATTAGCCAAAATTGAATTCGAGCACGGGGGGGGGGGATTGATCTAATTTTAAATGCCGTCTTAGTCACCCTGGGATTAATGTGAGACCCGGAGGGATTTAGACGAAGGAGGGATGGAAGGGGGGGGGGGAAGGAGAGAGAAGGGAGATGAAAGGGAGGAAGAGAGAGGGACGGGTGGGGGGTATAGAAAGAAAGGAAGAGGGGTATAGAAATAGGACGAGTAGGACTAACGGAATGACAAGTTATTGGGGAGAGAAGGAACATGAGATATAGGGTGGAGAAGGAGGGGGAGAGAGGGAGGGTAGGGAGGGAGGGAGGGGCAGAGAAGTATTTGAAGAATTGTAAATGGGAAGCAAAGGAAGAGTTAAGAACAAGTCATCCTTATAATGATTATCAGCTTGTAAATCGGTTATGAAGAAGGGAGATGAGATAAAGAAATAGTGAGGGGGGTAGGGATGGGATCGAGAAAAGGGATAAGGGGAGGAAGGGGTTAACATTTCCAGCCTTTCCAACACTAAGGTCATAGTTCCCAGATAAACACGCACCTTATCTAATCTTAGGTCTATGTACCACAAATCTCTATCTTGATTCCTTGTCAGAATAAAATCGGAAGGGACGGGGCCTTGTGGCCCAATAGACTTCCATGTGCTGTAGTTTTAATGATGAACAATGAGGTTATTCTTTGTTCCGGATTACAAAGAATCCGGAACAAAGATTCTTGTTCTCTGATTACAAAACAGCAGATTACGGGAAGGAAAGTCACAATATCACACCCATAACGTTCTCTCCGGTGTAAAGTGTTACTGGTAGATAAGGAACCAGCTTATTGTCACAGCATAAGAAAACTATTCTTCCCGAAAACGTTACTTTTGCTCGTAGCAAGTTTGGTGGCAACACCGAGTTAAATATACCGACGATGCTTTTAGCGGTCTGTGGAGACGCAGGCTTCCTGGGTCTCAATGGTGAGTTGCGTCAGAATTTCCCTCTCTCACGTGTAGTAGTTTTGGAGGGGTAAGGACATCATATAGTCTAGAATCACGCCAGAACGGCCTCTCAGCGGAACGCAGTTTTGGAGGGACTGAAAAGTATTTGACGCCCATTCCCGCCAAAATGTATGCCCCGCCTTTCCCGGGAAGTAGTTTTGGCGGGAAAAGGGCCTTGGGATGGGAGCGCCCTCTGCCATAAAAGTGTTTTTCATCTGTCATAGCAGTAGCGAGGGCGCCGCCGCCGCGGGTAATTACGTTGACCTAAATCGATAACACTCTAGCACGGTCTCTGAATACCGCATGAGCAGCACTTATCGAAATACTGTGACAACGAGGGGAGGAATCTTGTATTATTACTTAGGAGGAAATTACAGGTGTTTTCTGCGGCCTTTTCAGTGTTTACACAGTGATATCCGGGTGTTGGTTAATGTAAGGCTCCAATGGGGCTCCCAACATGAATTATCCAACGGTATTTATTCAAGTAATGGCGGCCCCGGGTGTTTAGATTTTGAATATTCAAATTTGGTTTTGTTAAGTGACGTTTTGTGGTTTAGGGTAAAAATGTTTAAAGTTTGTTCCTCGTATTTACAGCCGAATTATTCACAGTCTGGCGTGAGCTGTTCTGAGCATTGCAAATACAAATATTTTAGAGTATCTACAGCTAATAATGTAATAACGATATTGCCGATATAAAGATCCATCAATATGTTGATAATAAAAGTCAGCAAAGTATAGTATATCTCTGGATATACTATATCAAAAAGTATAGTATGTATAGTATATATTTACTTCTGGATACAGTATATCCAAAGTATCAAAGTATGGTATACTCTGGAGTAGATCGCATACACAGCACTAATTGTCCTGAGCGGGATATATATGAGTTTTACCGAACGTGAATACTCCAGTGCCCACACCACACTAACACTTCCTCTACGGTCGACCTCAGAAAAGTCAAGTAGGTCGACCTACGGTACGGAACAGACCTCCGTCAGCGATACGAACTGCTGTTCGCGGGCGTGGTGGTGGCGGTGAGATCACCGGCGTGTTCAGTAATACGGTAGACTTCATACCGTAATGGACGGACCAGGAGTTACCCCGTTCTCCCGTCTTCATAAAACCACACAGGGTTGAATGGAATGGAATGGAATTATCAGGAGAAAGCGCCAAGCTATTACGATTATATAGCACTTGGAAGGGGTCAGAATAAGAATTTGGGATGGGACGGGGTGGAAAGGAATGCCGCCCAACCACTTAGACGATCGGGGATTGAACGCCGACCTGCACGAAGCGAGACCGTCGCTCTACCGTCCAGCCCAAGTGGTTGAGTTCAAGTAACGATTTCTCCGACCACCTCTTAAGTTTTCTGTAGATGCTCTTGCATCTTTCTTGTCTTCCACTTCTGGCATGACTTCTCATTAACTTCGCATTGTCCACAAACATGGGGGTAGACAAGACATTTCCTGTTTCAAGTCGTAAACACAAATTAGAACGAGAATAAATCAGTGATGACCTCTGTGAGATATATAGTTCTCGTGACCTCTCGCTACAGTGACCTCACTTCTCTGTGTCCCCATGTGATAATTGAGCTACCCATCCACTGAATTGTACGAGGTGTACAGTCCAGCTTGACCAGGCAGGGCATAGTCCAGCTTGACCAGGCAGGGCATAGTCCAGCTTGACCAGGCAGGGCATAGTCCAGCTTGACCAGGCAGGGCATAGTCCAGCTTGACTAGGCAGGGCATAGTCCAGCTTGACCAGGGAACGTAGCAGTATCCCACAAAACGATTGCCAACTGGGCCTTAAATACTAGCATGGTTGGTTATGCCGGTGGCATAAACTGGCCCCTCCGCGTCTCCCTCTCCACGACGTCTTAAACAGAGTCCCATCTTAAAGTCCCTCAGCGCACGTCTCGCCGAATCCTTTCACTCATCCAAGTAGTTTATCGACTAGCCAATTACACTTCCACCCTTGATGTCATCGATTGTCTGGGGCGTTCACCTTCCGCTCAATAATGGACTTTCAGTCAATCTCGGAGGCTGTACAAAAATCGATTTGCCGGCATGAATGTATTATAAAGAGCGATGTTCCTGAACAAATCCACAAGAGCCGTGACGAGGATTCGAACCTTCGTCCGAGAGGATCTCAGACACGTCTTAATCGACTGAGCTACGACATAGTATAAGAATTGCAACCGGGAAATCAACTTGACCTACCACGGATTTGTTCATTTGATGCATCAGGCTATTGTGATTTCTGTGTGTAATATTCCTGAACACTTAACCGTTACTTATATCGTAGAAGAAGGTGAAGTGGATTGGAGGGGGGTCGGGGAAGGACTCGTCTGGGAGTCTTAAGATATTGTTGAAATTACAACTTGACAATATAATAAACTTATTACCATGACCAAATGTAATGAGACCAAACTTAGCATAATATAACCTTAACTTAACCTAACCATAGATAGGGAGTAGATAACAGCACTAATTACATAGTGGTTTTGAAGTCACTACCCAGGGGATCTCCTTCCTGAGGATAGGGCATTGTATCAAATACAATGTATCTATCCAAAGTAGATCTAACGCTTAGGGCTAGTCTCACCCAACTTTCCAATATGACACATAGAGAATATGAGAGTGTCGTAGGCCTGTTGTGGTTGGCCCTAGTGCCTCTACAGCGACTCCCTGTGATTTTCATGAAGTCTGAAATCTGCTTTTCTCACAGTGTTCAGCACTTCGTAATATTACATTTTATGGGAGATAGATGGGAAAGGAGGGAAGAGGGAAGAAGAGAGGAGGAGAGTAGGGTGCTGGGAAGGAAATCAAAGAGGTGGGAGAGAGGGAAGGTTAGGGAAGGAGTAGTGGGAGAGAGGGGAGAAAGGGTATATGTTGCGGGAGCATGTGAGAAAAGTGGAAAGGGTGGGGGAGAGAAGGAGAGAGAGAGAGAGAGAGAGAGAGAGAGAGAGAGAGAGAGAGAGAGAGAGAGAGAGAGAGAGAGAGAGAGAGAGAGAGAGAGAGAGAGAGAGAGAAAGAGAGGTGTACACCCGTGTGGCGTAAGTGGGATTGTGTGATTTTATACATGTAAACAACATTTTTCATCTTTTTAGCTCACTGAAACACCACACGAACTGTATAAAAGTTAATTTACTCCGCCTATTGTTGCTTAACTACACTGCTGAGGATACTTAGAGGCCGAATTAATTTTGAATTTTTTGGTATTTGAATCTTCTTTTGAATTTAAGAAGTAAGAGCTTTTCAGAGCGGCATAATATACTCGGAATTAAATATTAAACACCTGTAGTGCAAATGTTTTGACGGTAGCAAATAATAAAAAGAGTGAACAACCAGAATGAAACAAAAAATAACTGTTATGTATTCATGCTGGTACAATGCAGTTTGGAATTACTCTTTTTAAACTCAACGTTAACGCATTCACCCCCTACTCCCCCTCCCCACCACCGAGTTCGTGAATCAGCGCTCAGTGAGGCAACGATCAGAGCAGCAATATTATCCATTAAAACATATGTTATGCAAACGACGTAATGATATTATCAGGGTGGATGGCCGTTCATCAACAAGTGGACAGCGCCACCCACAGTGTTTGCTCTCTTTCACCACAATAAACATTGGGGGGGCCACAGTCCCCAGGATTATGTTGTTCGGGGTTAGGGGGATAGTTGTGGGTGGATGGGGGGTTTAGGGGGATAGTTGTGGGAGGGTGGGGGGGTTAGGGGGATAGTTGTGGGTGGGTGGGGGGGGTTAGGAGGATAGTTGTGGGAGGGTGGGGGGGTTAGGGGGATAGTTGTGGGTGGGTGGGGGGGTTAGGAGGATAGTTGTGGGAGGGTGCGGGGGTTTAGGGGGACGGTTGTGGAGGGGTGAGGGGAGTGGGGTTGAGGGGGAGTGGGGTAGAGCCCATTAATTCAGTTGCGTCATTATAATGGAAGTGTTGACGACAATGGTATAGGGATTTTCAAAGTGAATTACCCTCTGCTGCTAAAGGGAGTATAGCGCCATGTTATTGCGGGGTTATGTATATGTGTTGCCTATTTAGTTCTGTATTTATGTATGTATCTATAACTATATATTTGGATGTCTAAGTATGATCGAGTATGGAAGGCAGAACGCTTAAGACAAGCCTCACGCAAATTTGTCACAGTAATTGCTGTCGGGTGCATGTCCAACATGGTCAACCCAGGGTCGGTATCATTTGAAAAATGTGCCACTGCACATAGAGACACTAACGACGAATCTCACTCTAGTATCATGGATCAGCTCCATTATTATTATTATATATATATATATATATATATATATATATATATATATATATATATATATATATATATATATATATATATATATATATATATTTATATATATGAAAGTTTTGTGTTTGACGTGTCCAAGTTTGATATTCAGGATGTAACAACCTGTTTCAATAGAGATTGCATTTATATTACTTCACTAAATTTCATAACGATCTGCTTTCACACACACACACACACACACACACACACACACACACACACACACACACACACACACACACACACACACACACATCTCTCCGCATTCAGATACTGGCAACATTTCCCCAACGAATGTTCTCTATAAGAACGCCGCTAATGTTACACTTTGTACTATGAAACACATTCGTTCTCCATCAGATTTTTTCTCTCCACACTAAAGATCTACATCATAACAGCGCGAGATTTCTTTTAAATCGATTTTATTTTTTTATTTGTTCAATCTTAAGCTCAATGGTCTACGTCGTTGACTCACAACCGAGGATCCCCGGTTCGATCCCTGGGGGGGGATCAACGAGATGTTGTAATAGGTACTCGTTAAGCACAACAACCTCAAAAACAGCTTCAACAGCAGCAAAAGCAACCGGTACATCAAAAGTCACAAAAACAGCTTCAACAGAAGCTTCAGACAATAACAATAGCAGCTACAACACCGGCTATCACAAAAAGCTTCACCGACAGCTTTCCATAACAGCAACGGCTTCAACAACCCGTTTCTAAAACAGATTGAACCACAGCTACAACAACAACAACAGCTTCAAAAGCATCCGTTAAGGTTCAAACAACGGCCACAACAGCAGCTCCGTTAATAAGGCGTCTTAATAAGTAAAGTATTCCGCCTGAAGAGTGCAATAACAGTGTGTGTGGTGGCGGCCAGAGTGATCACCAGGTCCTCACCACAGATGTCTCGTAGTTACCCCCAGAGTGTCATGCGCTGTGGTGGTGTTGCTGTGGCGACGTTCTGGGGAGGGACGAGGGGTGTGTGTGTCCCCCTGGTAGCTGTGGGGGTCCATGGTGGCTGTGGGGGTTCCATGGTGGCTGTGGGGGTCCATGGTAGCTGTGGGGGTCCCATGGTAGCTGTGAGAGTCCCATGGTGGCTGTGGGGGTCCCATGATAGCTGTGGGGGTCCCATGGTAGCTGTGGGAGTCCATGGTAGCTGTGGGGGGTCCCATGGTAGCTGTGGGGACCCATGGTAGCTGTGGGGGGTCCATGGTGGCTGTGGGGGTCCCATGGTAGCTGTGGGGACCCATTGTGGCTGTGGGGGTCCATGGTGGCTGTGGTGGAGGGTCCACAGTGTTCATGTTCCATGGGGTCAAGGAAGGCAGGTATGCCGGTTACTCAGGCAGGTATGTTAGCTAGGAAGGATGGCGCGGAGATTCACTGACCACGGTCTATATCTCCTGTAGGTGCTGAGTGGAAGCTGCTGACGGATGCTGAGAAGCGACCCTTCATCGACGAGGCTAAGAGACTCAGGTGAGACCCTTAAGAACATCTTCTCTCGCTGGTTCCTCTTCCTCATAAAACACTAAAACACACACACACACACACACACACACACACACACACACACACACACACACACACACACACACACACACACAAAGTTCCATCAATTGGAGAGAATAATTCCATTCTGGCACTCCTAACTACCAGCTCTCTAATTTCCAGGTGATATAATCACTACTTACAAAATAGTAACAGAAATCTACAATATTGACAAAGTACAATTTTTTTCAAACTGCAGCTTTAAGAACAAAGGGACATAGGTTCGAACTAAGGGAACAAAGCTGGCGGAAAAAAAAAATTATAAAGTTTACACCTGCAAACAGAGTGCTTTGACAGACCACGTCAAACAAGGTGGGGGTGGAGGCCAAAGCAATCAGTAGTTTCAAAGCATCACTGGACGAAGACTACCGGGCAGACGGGACACCACGAACGTAGCTCTCACCCTGTAACTACACTTAGGTAACTACACTTAGGTAATTACACACAGCCATGCCTGCTTGGCAACTGGAGAAACAAGGCACCTGAGCGTCGTTCATATTTTTTCTCTCTCGCTGTCTCTCACTTTCACGTTATGTCTGCATCTCAGTCTATCCCAATCTCACTGTCTCTAAATGTCTCTGCATCTTTCTCTGTTCTTATTGTATCTCTCTTCATCTCTCCCTCTCATAGTCTCTCTCTCTGCCTCTGCATCTCTCCCTCTCACTGTCTCTCTCTCTCTCTCTTTCTCTCTCTCTCTCTCTCTCTCTCTCTCTCTCTCTCTCTCTCTCTCTCTCTCTCTCTCTCTCTCTCCCTCTCTCTCTCTCTCATTGATATCCTCCCTCTCACTCACACTGCCCTTCCCTCTCTCCTCTCTCTGTCTCGCTGTGTCTATCTCCCACTCTGGGCTTGTTGGAGGAGTGTGTGCAAATTTTCATTTGAAAACCAAACTATTCGTTGAAGAGCCTCAGTCTACAGCATATATACCAACCCAGACCGGTCCCAGCCCACATCACAAGCATCCCAGCCCTCATCATCCCACCTCCCCCAGCATCTTAGCCCTCATCCCCCCCCCCCCCAGCATCCCAAGCTTGGAGGTGGAATTGGCCGGGTTGTCCACAGTGGCAGCCACACCATCTGCCCCCACAATGCACCACCATGCAGGTCGAGGTGTTAGAGCAGCCGCAACAATGGGGCGGTGGAGGATGGGAGGACAATAGACTACGTGAGTGCGCATGGCCCTCATGAGTGCCGGGGTGGAGGAGGGCCAGGCGACCGTGCCACGGAGAGCTAATACCCGAGCCAACCTTGAAGGGGCCAAAAAAAAACAAAGAGTGCCTGTTGCAATTGTTTCGTGGCGTGATTTGAGCCTCGTTATGAGCCTATGATATTTTGTTCGTGCTAAACGGACGGGTTTGTTAAACGTGGGTCAGGGGTGAACGGCCTTGTTAAACGTGGGTCAGGGGTGAACGGCCTTGTTAAACGTGGGTCGATTGAGACACGAGTCGTATTATGTGATACATCTAAACACCTGACATCATAACACTCGAACACCTGACATCATACCACTTGAACACCTGACATCATGCTAACTAAACACCTGGCACAGGTGTAACTAATTTGTAAAATGGACAATCGACAATCGAATGGTCCAGGACGGACCGAAACGTCGTCGTCTCTTCATTTTCCAGTGTGTGGTTTGGTCAACATTTTTCAGCCACGTTATTGTGACTCCTCGTCTGCCCTTAATTTGTAGTCACTCGTATACCTGACTACAAATTATGTAAGCGGTAATAAATTGTCAGTTCACGGTCGTGTTAACTTATACAAGTACAGTATGTCAAGACGTTTAGGGTAGATGTGTGTGTATTGAATATTTATATTTACAACTTGTGCCTGCAGGATCGAGCTATTAGCTCTTGGACCCCGCCTTTCTTGCCGTCAAATGTCAAATGTACTCAACCCCGACTTTTTTTTCTTATCATATCTATTATATATTTCTCTGTAACACAAACACACACACACACACATAGGATGCAGCCCGTAGCGGCTATGTGACTCCCAGGTACCTATTTACTGCTAGGTGAACAGGCGCATCATGGCGAAAGAAACTATTTGTTTTTGTATCGACCAGGAATCGCGCTCCAAGCCCTTAGGACTACAGAATTCAGAGATAACACCATCAATGGAGTCCAAGAAATGTGTCAGCACTTCATTCATAAAGATGTACTGCCAGGAATCTTAGAGAAGTATTCAAAATCTGCTGACTGTAAAGCTGCCGCCCAGTTGGGCGGGTGTGCAGCAAGACTAGTAACTGTGTGACTCACTATAGATGTAAAGTGTCTTGTATAGTGACACTATAGATGTAAAGTGTCTTGTATAGTGACTGTTATGAGCCTCTTGTTGAATCATTTGTGATACTTAAGATTATTGATTTGTATATGTATTTGTGTACATGGATATATATATATATATATATATATATAGAGAGAGAGAGAGAGAGAGAGAGAGAGAGAGAGAGAGAGAGAGAGAGAGAGAGAGAGAGAGAGAGAGAGAGAGAGAGAGAGAGAGAGAGAGTGAGTTAGTACACCAAAAAATACAGATTCTTCCACATTTTACCAAGATATTATTGAGGATCATAGAACATCGTCAAGTCTCAAAAGCCTTGACCTTAGGACTGAACGTGTGCTTATATTTTACATTCATTCGAATCCAAATTGCACACCAGTTGGCCTTCTCTCACGGCTATCAGTTCAAGGTCCTCGCATCAGCGCGTTCACTGCCTGAACACTAAGCACATAACTGTTCACCAAGAGAGAGAACAGAACGGTCGAGACGGAAGAGTGAGAGAGAGAGACCAAGCCAAAATAGAATCAATACGATCCATCACTGACATTATTTTACAGGTCATGAGAAAATTACCAGGCAAAATGGCCCGGTGACCTTGTGTTTGTTGACGAGAGAAATCAGCATGTGTCCGCTTATCAGCCTTCGTTGAACGATAATGTAGATAACAGACACCACAAGTGCTGACCCATTAACACAACACTCGACATAATTTCCTGGACGTTTTCTGTCACGGTTTTTAAGATAGAAGATCTATTTATTTTCAATGGTGTATATATCATTCTTTGTCTTGGATTCCTACAGGATTGACGTTTGATCCTCGATGGTCGTATTATTTTTTTTTTTCTACCTGCCACATTTCTTGCCGGTTATCATTTATAATGATAACCAACATATATGCACTTCCGTTTAAGTGGTTACACACACCGTCCCTAATGTTGTTTTTTATTTAGCTACTTATAACGAAATGTCCATGTAGCACTGGCTATGGTGAGCCCGTAATCACAAACGTCCCTTCACTTGGTTCTTATATCCCAGCTCATAGTGTGATGTCACCATACCTTCCAAGTGCTATAGAGCCAAAAGTGGCTTATCGTTTTATCTTGATAATTTTACCTTTTTGGTCTACTTATCTCCTTGCAAATGACAGTCAAAATTAGTAAAGTGTCGTCACAAGTGCTCAATATTTACCACCATTAACAGGGGGGGGGTACGTCCACCCCCCCCCCCTTTAGCCTTTAACAGTCATTAACCCTAGGCCTTAATGTAAGTCTCTTCAAACGTTATCAGTGAGGGAACAATTGTACAATCTATCTAGAGTTCAGCCAGCTGGCCAACTACGCAAATTCAAAATACACACACACAATACATACATATATATATATATATATATATATATATATATATATATATATATATATATATATATATATATATATATATATATATAAACGTGACCACTGTGACTACCCTATCAATGATAGTCTATCCTAGTGTTCAATCCTCTCCTCGGGCTCCACTTTTCCATCTATCCTTCCCTGGTATCCTTTTGTTTACTCTCATATCTGTAGCCGTCATGTTTGTTACTCCTCCTGCCGATTGATTGATGAAGATTAAGCCACCCAAAAGGTGGCACGGGCATGAATAGCCCGTAAGTGGTGGCCGTTTTGAGCCATTAGCTGATAATGGAGATCTGTGAAGGTGCTCCTGCACCCTGCGTAACGGGAGATGTCTCCCGTGTCGTCCTCCTACCCACTCTACTATGTCTTAATTGGATCACAACAGGCTCTAGCCAGAGCCCTCATAGAGCTAGACGTACCATAAAACTAACGCACCATAGAGCTAGAGACACCATAAACGTGCCTCTATAGAGCCCCTCATGTCTTCCCACCTGGTTTATAGTTGGCTGCTGAAAGGTCTGTATGAAAAATATGAAATGATCGAAATAAAATTAAAATAAAAAAATACTTGGCAACTATTATGCAAATCAGGTAATAACGGAACACACAGTTCACTGGGTGCTCAACAAGGTAGGGGGTCGCACTCAAATTAGCAGGTATTATGAAAAACTCCCTTCTCTCTCTCTCTCTCTCTCTCTCTCTCTCTCTCTCTCTCTCTCTCTCTCTCTCTCTCTCTCTCTCTCTCTCTCTCTCTCTCTCTCTCTCTCTCTCTCATACATCGAATACATCCCACAGCTGTATGCTCGACGTCGAATTCCTCTGGATGTTGATTACTGGTGTCAGCTCTCAAAAGAACACAACCTCAATCATATATTATATATATATTATTTCTCTGTTCTTTTGGTTAGGAACCCAATATTCAGATCTAGTAGTAAAACCATCGGTCAGTGTGACGGTGGTCGTCACTCAGCCTGGTTACCTTGAGGTGCTTCCGGGGCTTAGCGTCCCCGCGGCCCGGTCGTCGACCAGGCCTCCTGGTTGCTGAACTGATCAACCAGTAGATCTTACAAGCCTGGATAGGGCTTGTAAGGAGTGATCAGGGGTGTGCAGATGACGAGGGATGGAACAGAGTGAGATGGATAGAAAAACATCTGGTGCTAGTTACCCGTCCCGGCCCACTGGTGTCTTCAGGGCAACGGCGCTACGGGATAGGGAGGGAGGGAGAGGTGAGGGGGTGGAGAGGGGGGAGAGGGGGAGAGAGAGAGGTGAGGGGGGGGGGGGAGAGGGGAAGAGAGAGAGAGAGAGAGAGAGAGAGAGAGAGAGAGAGAGAGAGAGAGAGAGAGAGAGAGAGAGAGAGAGAGAGAGAGAGAGA
Source organism: Procambarus clarkii (assembly GCF_040958095.1). Lineage (NCBI taxonomy): Eukaryota > Metazoa > Arthropoda > Malacostraca > Decapoda > Cambaridae > Procambarus > Procambarus clarkii. Next base: position 14,098,023 of record NC_091178.1, read on the forward strand.
GAGAGAGAGAGAGAGAGAGAGACAGACAGACAGACAGACAGACAGACAGACAGACAGACAGAGTGGGGTGGGGGGGGGGGGGTGTAAAAAAAAAAGGAGGCCTGGTCAAGGACCGATTTCGTTGGTCCGATTTCGTCGGACGATTTTCGAGGTCGATTTCGGAGCTTAGCGTCCCCCGCTTAGCGTCCGCGGGGACGCTAAGCCCCGAAATCATCTCAAGATAACCTTCCCCTTATGGTGTAGACGCCTCCTGGTCTCATTTCTCCCTTGCTCATCTTCCTTACACCTGCTGAGATTGAATTCAAACCACCATTTGTTTGCCAACTCCTGGTGTTGAGCGTCCTCCTGTAATTTTCTGCAGTACTTCTCTCATGTTTACATTTCTAAACAGCTTTGCGTCACGTGCAAACTTTGACATGTACGAGCTCACTCCTACATGGAGGTCGGTCGCATAAATTAGGGAAAGCAGCGGACCCAGGATCGAGCCTCGTGGGACCCCTACTTGTTACATTTCGCCTGCTTGGGACCTCTTCTCAGCCTTGTACACCAGTCTCTAATGCGGCACAGTGTCAAATGCTTCTTGAAAACCTGGTGGTGGTGGTGGTGGTAGTGGCTGTAGTTGTGGTGGTAGTGGTGATAGTAGTGGTGGCTATAGTGGTAGTAGATGGTGCCGGGTAGAGAACAGTTGTAGTGGCAAAGGAGAACGCCAGGTGAACCGTGGCTCCACATAAAGCTTGCCCAGCCCCACAGAGCCACATATTTAGTGCCACATCATGGCATCAGGAAAAGCTATCAGTGGATTAGGTGAACAAACAATCGTTCGTTCACACAATCTTCTCTAGTTCTGTGTAGTCATACTACGTCCTGAAACACACGATGTGCCAGTGTTCATTTGTGTTCAAAGTTACAACCTTGAGACAATGTATATAGATCATTAATGTATGCCAAACCGAGAGTACAGAAGACACTTTACGCAACATGGGTTAGAGTCTTCACAGTTGGGGACAGGAAGCCTGTTTTTTTGCAATTTTGAATAACCTCCCCCCCCCCCTTCCCCCACCTCATTTTGCCTGATGATTTTTATTCCAACTTGATTTTGGAGTTTATGTCTTGAGTATAAACCTTAGACTTGAGGTTTCTTTATCCTCAGTGAAGACCAAATGTCCACGTCAATGATCACGTCAAGAGAATATCTGCAACGACTCCAGAACATACATTGGAAACAATTGCCGGTTATCGACATGAGGAATTTCCGTGTTTGGGGCCCCCCCAGTCCCACCAGAGCCTGCCTCACAAGATGAAAGAGATAGTTATCAGGAGATAATGGCACTGGGTAACAAGATCAGCTGATAACGCTGGCTTGGTGTTGTGGTGTTATGGTTGGCTGGTGTTGTGGTGCGGTGTTGTGGTGTTGTGGTGTTATGGTTGGCTGGTGTTGTGGTGGTGTTGGACGATGCTGTGGTGGTGGTGTTATATTTGTTTTGTTTTTTGGTTGCGGGTTGGATGGGGATGAACGTATGCTGTGTGTGTGTGTGTGTGTGTGTGTGTGTGTGTGTGTGTGTGTGTGTGTGTGTGTGTGTGTGTGTGTGTGTGTATGCTCCTGCTTGGCTGTATTTCCTCTACTAAGCTCCAAGGCCTCCAAATGTTATATATATATATATATATATATATATATATATATATATATATATATATATATATATATATATATATATATATAACTTTGGTTGTACAATAATTAAAGCTGTCATACATGGTCCAATTGGCCTTCTGCCCTTTCATGTTTGGGTTCTTTTGCCCTTGTTGTAATAACAGATTAACAAACTGCTGCTCAAACGAGAACAAACGGGCCAGTTGTTCACACTGTCTCCACAACGGAACAACAGGGAAAGAGAGGAGACTCTCACTCGCGTGAAGAACAGCACGACAAACAAAACAGATGATGTTATGCGCACCCGGAGAACTGAGTGTTGGGTGAACAATGAGGTGAAGGTAGGAATCACACACACAGAGATCACACTAACGTGATGCATCAAATGAACAAATCCACAAGGGCCGTGACGAGGATTCGAACCTGCGTCGAAGGTAGGAACGTGCGCCGGAGAAGACACCAGCGGCAGAGGACAAGGTCTTGCTCCGGGCCGCCCAGACAACAGTAACGCTCACCCGTCAAAGAGATTGTCTGCACACGCCACAACAGCTTGCGTGGAAGTGTATTAGTGTGTGCCTTAAACAGTTCTGGAAAGCGGAGAGAAAGACAGAGAGAGAAACAGAGAGAACCTCTATCAACACCGTGATGTTGGTGGACTAACTCTTACGTACAAGGCAAACATTTTCAAAGTTCTGCACCTAACCCAACTTCGTGGACAACCAGTAGTTGGCACCCGTAACACAAGCCGCTCTCTGTCATCAACAGCCTCATACTGGAACTGCCTTTCTCAAGAACATTACTCCATCAGTACTCTTAAGCTGACTCGAATCTGGAAGTTGTTCGCTCAAAAGGTTGATACTCGGGCGATCAAGTCAGCCGATCACATGAAGGTTCTGCCTGCACATAGTTGGCTTCTGGCTCATCCTGTTCCTTATATGATTGTTACACAGATTGAAATAATATTCTTAATTCCAATTATAATCTCATGAAATGAGTCTCTAGGCGCAGGCTAGATACGAGCTGAGGTAGGATACCAGCTCTTGCTTGCAGTTTCACTAGGTATCCCGACTGATGGCCCTAATGAACCCTAGTATCAGTTTAAAAAAAGAGGAAGAGAAAGAACAAAAAAGGGAGAAAGAAAGAGAGAGCAAACTGAGACATTAAATGGCTGCATATTGTAAAGTGTTCCACACTGTTACCGCCCCCCCCCCCTCCCCTCTGCTTGAGATGCCTTTATTCATTCACACATAAAGCATTTCATTATGAAATATGCAAAGGGCCATAGCGAGCTAATTTGCTATTGTTACTGTACATAGCTAATTATACATTTATAATCCACCCCCCCCCCCAAACACACATACACATCCACACACACACACACAATATTTTATTTCATAATTCATTGCATTTTATCAACAGTTTAAAACATATTGTGTAACAGGCGTATAATTTGATCTCGTGCCACACACTGGAATATCTCGTGGAAGAACATTCTGACACAATTTGTAATGACAGGTGGTCAAGATATGCCAGCTGTGACAGGTGGTCAAGACATGCCACCTGTCACAGGCGGTCAAGATATGCCACCTGTCAAAGGCGGTCAAGATATGCCACCTGTAACAGGCGGTCAAGACATGCCAGCTGTGACAGGTGGTGAAGATATGCCACCTGTAACAGGCGGTCAAGATATGCCACCTGTCACAGGTGGTCAAGATATGCCACCTGTAACAGGCGGTCAAGACATGCCAGCTGTGACAGGTGGTGAAGATATGCCACCTGTAACAGGCGGTCAAGATATGCCACCTGTGACAGGTGGTCAAGACATGCCAGCTGTCACAGGCGGTCAAGACATGCCAGCTGTCACAGGCGGTCAAGACATGCCAGCTGTCACAGGCGGTCAAGACATGCCAGCTGTCACAGGCGGTCAAGACATGCCAGCTGTCACAGGCGGTCAAGATATTCCACCTGTAAACATAGGATTTCTCACTTTGTCCAGCACATTGTCCGAAGTGCGCGTTGTCACCACTTCTTCTGCTGAGACAAGAGAGTAATATAAAATCAGGCTTACAAAAGCGAAATCCCCATTTTTTTAGGGAGTAAATCAAACACAAAAGGCCTCGGGCGTTAACTCTCCTTTTCAGCCGGCCCGGGTCCGATATTCAGAGGCAAGATAATGCTACTCTAGTATGCTATTGCGGGCGAGAATTACTCTGTACCATCGACGACGCAAGACCTTAGGAGGAGATGTTCCTCGAGTCCGATGTGAGTGGCGGGGGGGAAATAAAACAAGGGCAAGGAATGGGATGACAATAGCAGCTAAATGGGCCACAATACACCCAGATGACACACAAGGGCCGAGTGATGAGCCCACAGCCATCTTTACCTTCAGTTCAGCCCCCAACACACGCACACACACACACGCACACACACACACACACACACACACACACACACACACACACACACACACACACACACACACGCGCGCGCACACACACACGCGCGCACACACGAACACGCACACGCGCACATTCACCCACACATACACACACAAAAAAGAGGGAGTATGCAGAAGTCCGTAAACTTAAGAGAAATTAGGATAAAAAAAGCAGCCTTGGCAGATTTTGAAATTGCCAAAGATTAGGTTAAGAGCTATTTACTAGAACTGGAAGTGACTAACGTTGTAGGACCTGACAGAATCTGACCGAGGATATTAACGAAGGTGCCGAAGCACTTTGCATGCCACTCGCTAAAGTGTAAAGTAAATCACTGGAGACAGGAGACCTGCCAGAAATATGGAAGACAGCTAATGTAGTCCCAATATACAAAAAAAAGGGGTAACCGGCAGGAGGCATTAAATTGCGTCTCACAGGTTTAACAGAGTTCTATGACCAGGTGAGAAACATTGAGCAAGAAAGAGAAGGGTGGGCAGACTGCATTTACTTGTTGAAACTATTGATACAGTGCCTCAAAAGAGGCTGCTGCATAAGTTGGAGAAACAGGCAGGAATAATAGGGAAGATGCTTCATTGGAGAAAGGAGTACCTTAGCAACAGATAACAGAGTTACTGTGAGGGAAGAGACTTGAGAATGGAGAAATATCACAGAGTCCCACAGGGTTCTGTACTCGGACCTATCCTATTTGTGATATACGTTAACTATCTTCCAGAAGGTAATTCATTCCTCTCAATGTTTGCTGATGCTAAAATTATTAGAAGGATTAACACAGAGAGGGATAGCAAGAGACTACAAGATGACCTAGACAGACTGAAAGAATGGTCCAGCAAATGTCTACTAGAGTCTACTCAAGCAAATATAAAGTGATTAAAATAAGTGTAGGGAGCAGAAGGCGGGATACAAGGTACCATTTGGGAGAAGAATTCCTTCAGGTATTGGGACGAGAGAAAGATCTGGGGGTTGATACCACGCCGGAACTGTCCCCTAAAACCTGCATGAAAAGGATTTCATCAGCGGCATACCTGAAACTGGCCAACATAAGAACTGCCTTTAGAAACTTGTGATAAAGATCCTTGTATACATCATATATCAGACCAGTCCTTGTGTATGCGGCTCCAGCCTGGAGTTCGTATCTAATCAAACACAAGACAAAGTTAGAAAAAAAGTTCAGAGGTATTCCACCAGACTATAGTCCCCGAGCTGAAAGGTATAAGCTACGAGGAAAGTCTACTGAAATTAAACCTCACGTCACTGAAATGACGAGTTAGGAGAGAGAGACATAATTACCACCTACAATATTTTCAGAGGAAGTAACAGAGTAGATACAGACAAATTATTTAGCACGGAAGGTAATCGCACAAGGACACAGGGGGGGGGGGGCGGGGGGAACTTTGTTTCCAAATGAGCCACAGTTTCAAACGTAGATATAATAGAGGTCAATAGGCTCAGGAACCAGTACTCCAGGTGATTGGTGGCTGAGAAGCGGGACCAAAGAGTCGAAGCTCAACCCCTGCAAGCACAACTATGTGAGTACAGTTACACTCTCTCCTGGTATATATATCTTCCTTTTTCCCCTCTTGCTAAGAGACAGGGAGAAGGGATTCATATTCCGCGAGGCATCGGGTGGATAATGTGCGAGTTATTCTCCTTGTCCGTGACCGCTCCTGCTCGTCCTTGTCCGTGTCCCCCCTCTGCTCGTCCTTGTACGTGACACCCCCCCCCTCTGCTCGTCCTTGTCCGTGACCCCACCCCTCTGCTCGTCCTTGACCGCGAGCCCTCCTGCTCGTCCTTGTACGTGTCCCTTCTGCTCGTCCTTGACCGTGACCCTTCCTGCTCGTCCTTGTACGTGACCCCCCCCCCCCTCTGCTCGTCCTTGTCCGTGTCCACTCGAGACTCTGCCTACAGCTGCTCCCCCTAAGCGAACGTAGTCAGTTGTTTTGTGTTTGTATATGTGACTTTTGTTGAAATCCTCGCCAGTTTGTGTTTTCATGGAGAGGGGGGGGGGTTAGCGAGGAGGGGCGATTCGTCTGTTGTTGGTTTGTTTAAAGTTTAAACCCCCGTGCCATCCCCTACTCTCCCTGTCGCTAAGAGGATGTTGTAGAGAGAGATTATACTGAAGAGTTCTCTAGGTAGTTTATGGTTTATTTATATTGCATTTTAGTTTTAAAAGACGAAAAACTTGCAATTTTCGAAAAGTTTCATTCATGTAAGTTTTTTTTTTTATCCTCTCCCTGTTTCCACACACACACACACACACACACACACACACACACACACACACACACACACACACACACACACACACACACCCACCCTTGCCCCGCTATACAATGTGGACTATGAGGCGCTGACTGTTGTTCTCTGTACCCCCGGGCAGGGCGCTCCACATGAAGGAACACCCTGACTACAAGTACCGTCCCAGGCGTAAGGCCAAGAGTCTGGCCAAGAAGGACAGCAGGTGGGTCCTGGTCGTTCCTCATGTGCCAAAAAAAACACACCTTTTATAACTGAATCTCATGATATATTGAACGCTGCCCAATACACTCGCCCCCTCGGGGCAAAATTAAACAAAAAATTGATATATTCGCCATGTTAGGAGTAGGGTATTGACGTGCCCTAAAAGGTTACAGTCTTTTGTTTTTCTTCAGATACCACTTCCAGCTGCCAATGTTCCCGCCCATGCTTGAGGGTCTGCGCCCCTTCTACCCTCCGCCCCACCTGTTGGCGCCCCCCGGGGGCCACGCGGGGCCACACGACAAGACTCACGGGGACCTGGCCCGCTCCCTGCTGCCTCCCCCGCCCCTCTTCTCCCCCCACCTCTCTGGTCTCCACTACCCGCACATGGACCCCGGCGTCCTCTCCAGGATGACCTCCCCCGACGCTCTGGCACTCTCCAAGCTGCCCACCTCGGAGGCCATGACACTCTCCAAGATGGCCTCCGTCGAGTCTTCCCTCTTCTCCAGGCTCACGCCTCACGATGTCTTCAGTCTATCCAGGTTATCGTCGTCGCCACTCCCGTCTCACTTGACCTCGCCTCACCTGGCCTCGTCCTCCGGATTGCCCGCATCGAGGGTCACCGCCAGTCTCAACCATTCCGGTCTATCCTCTCCGATCCCCCATCCGGCGTCTCCGAACTTGGCGCCCTCCAGCCTGGCGTCCCCGGTGCCCAAGTACCCGTCCGAGGTCTCCGCCACAAGTGTTCTTTCCAGACTGCCGCTGGATAACCCCTACCTGGGGCTGTCGGCGCGCGAGCTGGAACATCTCCGGTTCCAGCAGCTCCACACGCTGGAGAGGGAGAGGAGGATGAGGGAGGAGCTGGCCGTCTCTCCGCCTCTCTCCAGAAGCCGGTCGCCTTCGCCGTTCAGCCCGAGGATTGATGTCGACAGTCGTTCTCGGGAGTCCAGTCCTGAGAGAAGCCCAAACGAGACCGATCCAGCGGCTGGAGACGGCGAAATGCGGAGAATTTGTGACGTTGGCGGCCGTGATGAAGACCCAGACGTGTCCAACAGCGATGATTCGAGAGCTTTCGTCAGGTATGGAGAGAGGAAGCTCTCTGAAGCCGCGCCTGACTCCCCCAGCGACAGGTGCCCCGCGCCCTCCCCGCCAGGCGCACTGCGCCTCCCGCACCCTTTCTACCCCGCCGCCGCCCTCGCCACCAGCATCTACTCCTCCACGGCCCCGCACCACTCCGTCGTCGCTTCAGCAGCAGATATGGCCAGTAGGTAGCACACTCTTCTCAACCTGTTTATAATTATACGAATTATTTTCAGATTCACGACATTGCCACCAATCGGTCCGGGAATCACTCGGCTCACCACTGCGCTCCTTAGATACGTTCATAGCCGATACTGCGATACAATTTAATACCAAGGAACACTTGCATTCGGCCCGCAAATCATAAAAAATACTTAGACCAATGCACAAATAAAATAAGATATATTATTAAAGCACTTCAGACAGCATTACTAATCTCTACGATACTTGAAGAATCTCGTATAGTGTTGCCAGCCGCTATAGATTCTGAATATAGCTAACGTTACAAACGTAACCTACGACTAGAAGTGCGTTGGCTCGGAACGTAAAGAGTCTGACGCTAATATTACCAACCGGTCCTCGTATACACTCCTTAACGTCTTCACCGACCAATAGTAACCCAGGGAAGGTCACGGCGTTCACAGTTGTGGGCTCTCGCTCACGAACGATGATTAGTCTTTATAACGACCTGTTGGCGTCATCCTATGAGCCACTTTGAAAAATAGTGGCTCACTAATATCCACTTTTTTCGGTTGCATCGGTATCTTAGGTTAGGTGGGGTGCTTGAGTTCGTGCATTTCTGGTTAGGTTAGCACTATTTTGTACGTTGTGGCAGATCAAGAGAATAGGGATGCTGTAACGATGCAGTTTAGCTTAGTGTTATCTTAATTTTCATCTTATTCTTACATTTCAATTTATTCTGACCTATTTTTTTTTCTTACATGCATCTCACCCTCTTACTTCATTTATGTCTCTCTCCTACTCTCTTTCTATTACCCGACTTGATAACGATCCAGGATGGACCGAAACGTCCGCCCTGGATCGCCCTAGACTTTTTTTTTTCTTCATTTTTTGATGTGTATGTTTAGACACAACATGTATACTCAGTCACCTAATCACATTAGCTCGCTGAAATTTAGCTGCAAACACAAAGACAAGTCTTAAGCCGAGCTATGGGAAGGGAAAGCTCTAAAGCCAGCTAACACGAGACAGGTTCCTCCTGTACTAAGTTGTGTGCACATAAGTGTTGTACTTACCTTCACTGCTCAGCGAGATGGTGTAGGTTCACTGTATCCAGTATGCCATCTGCTTGTAAGGACCGCAATGTCTTTTGCGGTCTCCATATTGCTCAATATTGTCTTAAACTAATAACCCTTATATTATGGCTAAGCCTTAAAACTCACTTTTTTTTTATAAAGCTTTAAGAGTTAATGTTTATTTTGTCTAACCACTTATTTAATTAGGGTTAAAAATCCCTTTACAATCATTTTCGTCTTATTTTCAGCATGTTTCAAAGATCACTATAGTTACGTGTTTTCTAAACATAGCCATGAACGTGCTTCCACTCGCATAATTCCCTTACAATGGTAACGTCACTGGGATACGCTCGTTATACGGTATTTGTCATATCACTATACTCAAGTCAATCACTAAAAACATCCGAGTACACAGTATATCATTAGAATGTATCACTAACAACGTCCGGGCAAAGCACAAGATATCACTAGAATGTATCACTAACAACGTCCGGGCAAAGCACAAGATATCACTAGAATGTATCACTAACAACGTCCGGGCAAAGCACAAGATATCACTAGAATGTATCACTAAAAGCATCTGGGTATATAGTACATCACCAGAATATTCAATATGCCCCTAAACCATCACTATGGGAGCACTTTTGTGTATTAATGATAGTCACCATATTTTCAGCGGTTCACTATAGTGGTTTGTGCATATATCAATATATCACTGCTTAATCATCACTATAATTATATTTTTTTTCAAACTTTATATATTTATATATATAAAATACACCACCACACAATTTCCACTATTGTCACTATATTATCTGGATAACACTAGGAATGGGTTTGATGTTCCGCAAAGCACTGTACAATTCTATCTTTATCACAGTATTTTCAACTTTATCACTATATCACGACACTATTACAGATATACACATCACCGGAATTATTTACGCCATTGCAATGTGAGTTCGTGATGTCACTATTTCTTATCTGACTCCCTGTCACCATAAACATTACAGACTCACCCCATTGTTCAACACACACACTGCCTCCTACAATAACATCACCACATCCCAGCACCATTCTTATTATAACTCACACTACCTCATTCGTCCGCACCACAACTCGTAATAACATCACCATACCTCACTGCCACACCCCCCCTCATACAACAATTAACCATCACCTCTCTTAACCACACACTCACACCCCTCACAACCATCTCCTTTCACAGCCTCTCCACCAGTCTCCTCACAATCACACCTCACTGCCACTCAGGCACCTCATCCTCCCCCCAACTCACACCTCATCACCGCCTGTCACTACTACACTTCTCACCCCTTCGCTAATTTCTACCACAACCCCCTCACTACCACACCTAGCACCCCCCAATCGCTACCTCCTACCACACCTAGCACCCCCCAATCGCTACCTCCTACCACACCTAGCACCCCCCAATCGCTACCTCCTACCACACCTAGCACCCCCCAATCGCTACCTCCTACCACACCTAGCACCCCCTAATCGCTACCTCCTACCACACCTCGCCGCCCCTCGCCGCCCCTCGCCGCCCCTCCCTCACTACCCCACCTCACCACTCACTACCATAGGGACCAACACCACCCACTCACGACTCAGCAAAGGCGTGCAAAGGAGTGGACACACCTGTAAAGCTCGCCCGGTGAAACATAGGGGAACGAGCAGCTGGTCTAACAAGTGTCGTTTGTAAACACACTTCCAGTCCGCAGTTGCCGCGATTTATTTTTATATAATTGTCATTATTATTATTATTATCCCGAGGGATATATATACACAGGGATATATATCCCTTTTATCGATATATATTCCTTGTGAGTTTACGTTAGTGGTGGGTTAAGTTCACGCGGTGAAGTGTATGTAAGATGGTTGGTCAGTAAGCTCGCGACGAGGCGTTATTAACCCTCCAGAGGATGAATGGCTACATGCCTATCACTAAATTTATAATATTATTATTAATTTGTAACTCCAAGCCGCCGTTTAATTATTATTGAAGGGCTAGATCGCAATGTTATTATTAATATTATTATTGTAGTCATTTTGTTTTGTTTATTCTAAATAGAATTTACACATATGACTGTCTATCTTCCACACCATCAGCATCATCACATAATAACTGGCTACCTCACTCATCCTCGTCACAACTCGTAATAACATCACACCTCACCACAACCCTTCCCACTACCACACCAGACCACCACCTCCCGCCAAACACACACCGAAACTACGACGTTGGTACAACGTTCGAACAAGTTTTAACACTTCCTAACCAGTTATAACAACCAATATAACTAGTTGTAACAACGTTCTAATACGTCATAAACACGTTAAGCCAAGATTTAACAACTTTATTACAAGTTGTAACAAGCGGAAAATAAAGACAGTTTTGGTTTGTGTTTCCAGGGCTCTTACAACCACACACACACATACCTCACATCCACACACACACACACATACCACAACCATCTCATGTCACAGCCACCACCTCTCAACCAGCCTCTTCACCATTATAGGAAGCTTCAACGGCATTTTTTCCCCTACAATTATTTGTAGTAAAGATGTTGAGAGGGAAGGAGGTTGAATCTGTAGTTTGACTGAGACATAAATACTCACTATGGGATGAGACTGCTCAAGCTATTCTCGCCCTTTTTGCTCAACATTCTGGTTGATAAGTTCGAGTGGTTGAAGTGAACATTTGTTAAATTTTTGGGGGTCTCCAGACTGATGCTTAAATGACCTTCTGTTAGGATAATATTGTTATTTGTTCACCGCGTCTGGGGAGCTGCATAGTTCTTGATATCTTCTTGATCTCAGAGCCAGTACTTGTAGCACACTGAATGAACTCTATACTTGTAGCTCACTGAATGAACTCTATACTTGTAGCACACTGAATGAACTTTATACTTGTAGCTCACTGAATGAAATCTACACTTGTAGCACACTGAATGAACTTTATACTTGTAGCACACTGAATGAACTTTATACTTGTAGCTCACTGAATGAACTCTATACTTGTAGCACACTGAATGAACTTTATACTTGTAGCACACTGAATGAACTCTATACTTGTAGCTCACTGAATGAACTCTATACTTGTAGCACACTGAATGAACTTTATACTTGTAGCTCACTGAATGAACTTTATACTTGTAGCTCACTGAATGAACTCTATACTTGTAGCACACTGAATGAACTTTATACTTGTAGCTCACTGAATGAAATCTACACTTGTAGCACACTGAATGAACTTTATACTTGTAGCTCACTGAATGAACTCTATACTTGTAGCTCACTGAATGAAATCTACACTTGTAGCACACTGAATGAACTTTATACTTGTAGCTCACTGAATGAACTCTATACTTGTAGCACACTGAATGAACTTTATACTTGTAGCTCACTGAATGAACTCTACACTTGTAGCACACTGAATGAACCTTATACTTTCAGCATACTGAGTGAACTCTGTGCCTTCAGCATACCGAATAAACGCTGTAACGTTCGGAATACTGAATGAACTCTGTGGCTTTAGCAATATAATATTTTCACGACGACACAAGCTCTCTCGGAAAAGCAATATTGATTTAAATAAATGCTAACATGGACGGACAAGTTATACGTAATTTTGTTTTCATTGAACGAGGAAATAAAACAGTGCAAAAATGAGATCAATAAACGCATTAGACACGTGCCACCTAATATAAAAAAAAATATATATCTAAAAAAATCGAGAAAACTCCAAAAATAATCCGTTGGTCCTCAAGTTGTCTTTCATCGAACAGCTTAAGAGTATATTGTTGAACGTACCAATAAACTGTCCTTCGGAAAATTTGCATATTGCGTTCATTGACATGCATCCAGAATTTCACTTGGTAAATTTTGCTATTATAAATATCAAGGAATATCGACAAATGTTCCACAAACAGCGAAATCTCGAGTTTCAGCTTCGATAATATTCTCAGAGGTGAATATTATCAAGTGGGAATATTATAAGAGGGGGCAGATATTATCAAAATAAAATATTATCAGGAATATATACTATCAGAGAGAATATTGTCAAATGAGAAATCACAATAGCACGAGGCATCAAATGAACAATTCTTTTTGACCATGTCGTAGCTCAGTCGATTAAGGCAGCGTCAAGGATCTTCTCGGACGTTGGTTCGAACCCTCGTCACGGCCCTTGTGGATTTGTTCATTGTCAAATGAGTAATATTATCAAAGGGGGAATATTACAAGGAGAGAATATTACCAAAGTGGAAATATCAGGCGAGGTATATTATAAAGGGGGAAATATTATTAGGATGAATATTGTCAAGGAGAATATTATCATGAAGGGAATAATGTCAGAGAGGAAAACAATATTAAAGGGAAGTGTAAACCTAGGCAAAACGGGGCATTTGCAGTTTACTCTGAAATATTTCTGATCCGCAGATCTTGGCTTTTCCTGCGCGCTTCTAGCGACTTTCAGGCTACAGTCTCTCGTGAGATACAGCATCCGGGAGGTTCTGTAGGAGAATCTGTCTTACTGTAGCTGCTGTATTTCAGTCGATTCCCCTCGAGACTCCCGGTGACTGTAGTATTGAGGTGTCTTACATAAGCGGTCGATAATTGTAATTATATTAAATTACCTTACCAATCATGTCTAATATTTTTTATAGTTTAGTAATGTTAAAGTTATTAAATATAGTATTTATTTAATAAGTAATAAAAATGTCTTCTCACAGACATAACAACATAGGATGAAAACGCACACTTATTTATTTGTGTGTGTGTATATATATATATATATATATATATATATATATATATATATATATATATATATATATATATATATATATATATATATATATATATATATATAGTTACCCCCAGAGTTACTGCTGGGGGTAACTCTGGAAGCCTGCGTCACCTAGACTGGTCATATATTAATGTGTGTCTCGATAGCGCCTCCTTCACCTTTCTTCTCTTCCCGAAACAGGAAATTACTTCAGCAGCTGCGTGTACCCGTCGGGGGGCTCAGTGGGCTACCCTCACGACCCGAGGGCCGCCCTCTCCTACTTTCTGGTGCGGCCTGAGGCCAAGTACCTCTCTTCCCCAGCCCTCACGCCCTCGTTAACGCCCACGCTGACCTCCGCGTCACCGCCCTCGGTCGTCCAGTGATAGGTCGGCGGTGACTATATCTCCCTTCGCGCTTAAACGGGTCCGCCAGGGCCCTCTATGCGGTCGGCTGCACCAGGGCCCGCTATGGAGCCGGCCGCACCAGGGCCCTCTATGGAGCTGGCCGCACCAGGGCCGTCTATGCGGCCGGCTGCACCAGGGTCGTCTACGGAGCCGGCCGCACCAGGGCCGTTTATGGGGCCGGCCGCACCAGGGTCGTCTATGGGGCCGGCCGCACCAGGGCCGTCTACGGGGCCGGCTGCACCAGGGCCTTCTACGGGGCCGGCTGCACCAGGGCCCTCTACGGGGCCGGCCGCACCAGGGCCCTCTACAGGGCTGGCCACACCAGCCTGCAGTGAGGCAGCAATAGCAGCTTCATCTCAGCGTCGGCCGCGCGTCTTACGAAGACGACGACACAGTTCGGGAGCGCATTTCCCGGTGTAGTTAACATTGCGAGTCAAAAAAATTATGTTTAAAAATCCGCTCAGCGGTGCTCAGGCAAACACTGTGGCTTCGCCGGGCTGTATTCTATCTAACCCGGCAGAAACGTGGATATATTTGTATATCATAAATACACAGATATAATCCACAGCTACATCTGTATCAAAGCACAATACCTGTTTTGTGTCACATATAGGCATTATAGACACAATAGCTGTGTATTGTAGCGTGGATCGACTTTATAGAATACAGCAGTGTTGCGATACACTTGAAGATGGCGTAGATACATCGCCTGTGTATTGATGTTATTTTATTTTATTTTATGTTTTGGCACAAAAATAAAAAAATAGATTTATATTATCGTAAATAATGTGCAATATTTTCCGATCTTACGTAACCGTAGTAATGTTAGATGTAATAATTCTATATTAATATCGGTATTGTAATAAATTATTATCATATTGTGGTACTAATAAGATATAGCCTCTCTCCGTCAGTGTGTTGGTGGTATGCAGATCTTAAACACGACTTTCTCTCACTCCTTCCCCCCCTATGTATTACGGGCTCACCATAGCCCGTGCTACTTGGAACTTTTTGTTCCAATCTTAAACAACAACAACAACAACCCTTATGAGTATCAACCGTTTTCATTCAGGTGCAATATTTCCTGTTCTTAAAAAAAAATGTGTCCCTAAAAATACATTGTTCCCTTTAAAAAGGTTTTTCCATCTTTCATTTTCAGAACTTTTTATTTTTCTCGCTCTGCTAACATCTTCTCTACTTTCTCAAAGTTCATTACCTATTTTATTTAAAAATAATGTGCATCCTTTATTGCTAATTAGACTTTTTTATTGCAAAAAAATTTTAGGGCATTTATTTCGTTAAGGTTCCAT